>NC_064626.1:1135825976-1136125976 GCF_023864275.1 Schistocerca cancellata | reverse complement strand
GAGTTGTCTCATCATTGGTAGTGTAATAGTTTGTAGTTCCGGCAATCGCCACACAAACGTTTATTGCTTTGTGCTTTGTCAGATGACAGTCGCCAGATAGTTTTGATCTTAGTTGCACCTAGTTACTCGAGTAAACATGGCTGGCGCAAGGCTTACATTCGATGAAATGAAATCAGTTTTGTAGTGGTATTTTCAGTACGAAAACATTAATGAGATTCAACGGCAATGGCGAAATGAGTATCAGATAGAGTCACCGACACGTTCAACGATTCGTAGCATCCTAGACAAATTTGAAGCCGAAGGCTGTGTTAAAGATGTACAAAAACAACGATTTGCACGACCTGTAACAGTAACAAGTCCAGCTAACTCCCATCGTTTGTTACAATTCACTCACTCACCACTGAAGTCTGTGAGACAGTGTGCCCGTGAAACTGAAGTGAGTCACTCTAGTGTTCGGCGAATTCTGAAGACAGCAAAGTGGAAGTTCTACATCCCACGATTGCTAAACGCAATGATCGAGGACAACCCATATCGTAGAATGGAGTACAGCGAGTGGTTTTCTAACATGGTGCGCAACGATGAAGAGTTTGCAGATATGATTGTGTGATCTGATGACGCACGGTTCAAACCCAATGCTACAGTAAAATCTCCACAATTGCATCTATTGGGCCGCCGAAAATCCGAACTTCCATGTAGAAAAAGCCGTGAATTTTCCAGGAGCAAATGTGTGGTATGGATTGTCTTATCGGGGCTTGATTGGGCCATTCTTCTTTGACGGCACAGTTACCGGTGAGGTGTACCTTCAGAAGCTTCAGACATCCGTTTTACCTGCCATCCGAGACTTGTATGGAGACGGACCAGTTTACTTTCAACATGATGGTGCCCCAGCCCACTACCAAAATCGTGTCAGGGCGTATCTCGACGAAAATCTACCAGGAAGATGGATAGGCCGTAGAGGTGCTGTGGGGTATCCACCACGTTCCCCAGACGTAACTCCTCTGGACTTTTACCTGTGGGGAACACTAAAGGACGTCGTTTATCAACAAAAGCCACGTACATTGGATGAACTTCGAGAATCCATCGTACATTCATGTGAAAATACCCAACTGAACACGTTGCAGTCAGTAGTTCGTGCTGCAGTTCGCCGGCATCGTTTGTGTGTGGATGTTAATGGTGACCATTTCGAACACCTACAGTGATATCTTTAAGTTACAATTTCACCAACAATTAGACAACTCCGTCAATTAGTCTGCAATGTGTGTGTGTGTGTGTGTGTGTTTTGTATCACCCCGGTTCCCAGAACTGAAGACAGATGTTGACTGTAGATATTGTATCCCAGACACAGTCCCTTCGACTGTCAGAGACGTCACTAAACCAGCCCAAAGATGTAAACAACCATGCTTGAGCAGCGCCTATTAGATGGAGGGGGTCCGACAGCCAATCAGTTCCCACCATTCCACCAGGAAGGAGGAACAAGACTCGTGTTGTCTGTAGTTCAACCATGCCTAGACGGTCAATACCGCGGTTTGTTACTTTGTGGCAGGAAGGGCTCTCAACAAGGGAAGTGTCCAGGCGTCTCCGAGTGAACCAAAGCGATATTGTTCGGACATGGAGGGGATACAGCGAGATACAGGAACTGTCTGTGACATGCCTCCCTCAGGCCACCCAAAGGCTGCTACTGCAGTGGATGACCGCTACCTACGGATTATGCTCGGAGGAACCCTGACAGCAACGCCACCATGTTGAATAATGCTTTTCGTGCAGCCACAGGACGTCGTGTTACGACTCAAACTGTGCGCAATAGCCTGCATGATGTGCAACTTCACTCGCGACGTCCATGACGTGGTCCACCTTTGAAACCACGACACCATGCAGCGCGGTAGAGATGGGCCCAACAACTCGCCGAATGGGCCGCTCAGGACACCGATGAGTGTCGCATATGCCTTCAACCAGACAATCGTCGGAGACGTGTTTGGAGGAAACCTGGTCAGGTTGCGCGCCTTAGACACACTGACCAGCGATTGCAGCAATGTGGAGGTTCCCTGCTCTTTTGAGGTGGCATTATGTGGGGCCGATGTACGCCGCTGGTATTCATGGAAGGCGTCGTAACCGCTGTACGATACATGAATGCCATCCTCCGACCGATAGTGCAACCATATCGGCAGCATATTCGTGAGGCATTCGTCTTCATGGACGACACTTCGCTCCCCCATCGTGCACATCTTGCTCATGACTTCCTACAAGATAAGACATCGTTCGACTAGAGTGGCTAGCATGTTCTCCAGACATGAACCCTATCGACATGCCTGGGATAGATTGAGGCATCTACGTCGAATCGCCATTAAGGAGTGGGACAATCTGGACCAACAGTGCCTTAATGAACTTGTACGCCATGACGAATACAGGCATGCATTAATGCAAGAGGACGTGCTTCTGGGTATTAGAGGTACTGGTGTGTACAGCAATCTGGGCCTCCATCTCGCTGTATGGTTGTACAACATGCAATGTGTTGTTTTGATGAGCATTAAAAAGGGCGGAAATGATGTTTATATTGATCTCTATTCCAATTTTCTGTACAGGTTACGGAACTCTCGGAACTGAGGTGATGCAAAACTTTCTCTTCTCTCTCTCTCTCTCTCTCTCTCTCTCTCTCTCTCTCTCTCTCTGTGTGTGTGTGTGTGTGTAACGGGTTTAAGCGCAGATTTTTTATGTTGTCGTGCCTTAATATGTACACACATCAGTGTTTTGGTTGTTTTTTCTTTGCATCGAACTGTCGTCCCACAAACACGCCATATAGTTTATAACCTGGTTTTTCCTGCAGGGTCGTGACTGTACCACTAAGTGGATTACGCTGTCAATGTATCCCTACTCTTTTGCGTCCACAAATCCACACATCAGTACCTGACCTGCAGCCCTGGGGAAACTAAATATTAATGGCTTGCTCTTGCCCCATGTACTTGGAGCAACTAACGAAGCTAAAAACTTATTACTCCTAACAGCCATAATTATTAGTCTGTAATTTATATATACACAGGGTGGTCCATTGATCGTGACCGAGCCAAATATCTCACGAAATAAGCGTCAAACAAAAAAACTACAAAGAACGAAACTTGTCTAGCTTGAAGAGGGAAACTAGATGGTGCTGTGGTTGGCCGGCTAGATGGCGCTGCCATAGGTCAAACGGATATCAACTGTGTTTTTTTAAAATAGTAACCCCCATTTTTATTACATATTCGTGTATATCATTTCTGAGAACACATGCTGTTACAGTGTGATTACCTGCAAATACCACATTAATGCAATAAATGCTCAAAATTATGTCCGTCAACCTCAATGCATTTCGCAATACGTGTAACGACGTTGCTTTCAACAGCGAGTAGTTCGCCATCCGTGATGTCCGCACATGCGTTGACAATGCGCTGACGCATGTTGTCAGGCGTTGTCGGTTGATCACGATAGCAAATATCCTTCAACGTTCCCCACAAAAAGAAATCAGGGTACGTCAGATCCGGTGAACGTGCGGGCCATGGCATGGTGCTCGGCGACCAATCCACCTGTCATGAAATATGCTATTCAATACCGCTTCAACCGCACGCGAGCTATGTACCGGATACCATTATGTTGGAAGTACATCGCCATTCTGTCATGCAGTGAAACATCCTGTAGTAACAGGGGTTGAACATAAAGCGGGAAATCAGCATACATTGCACCATTTAGATTGCCATCGATAAAATGGGGGCCAATTATGCTTCCTCCCATAATGCCGGACCATAGATTAACCCGCCAAGGTAGCTGATGTTCCACTTGTCGCAGCCATCGTGGATTTTCCGTTGCCCAATAGTGCATATTATGCCGGTTTACGTTACCGCTGTTGGTGAATGACGCTTCGTCGCTAAATAGAACGCGTGCAAAAAATCCCGTAATTTCTCTTGTGCCTAATGGCAGAACTGTACACGACGTTCAGAGTCGTCGCCATGCATTTCCTGGTGCATAGAAATATGGTACGGGTGCAATCGATGTTGATGTAGCATTCTCAACACCGACGTTTTTGAGATTCCTGATTCTCGCCCAGGCCAAAACACCTACTTGGGCATCATTATTTGTTGCAGGTCGTGGTTGACGTTTCACATGTGGCTGAACACTTCCTGTTTCCTTAAATAACGTAACTATCCGGCGAACGGTCCGGAGACTTGGATGATGTCGTCCAGAATACCGAGCAGCATACATAGCAAACGCCGGTTGGGCATTTTGATCACAATAGCCATACATCAACACGATATCGACCTTTTCAGCAATTGCTAAACGGTCCGTTTCAACACAGGTAATGTATTACGAAGCAAATACCGTACGCACTGGCGGAATGTTTCGTGATACCACGTACTTATACGTTTGTGACTATTACAGTGGTATCTATCACAAAGCGAAAAGTGGTACATCTAAAACATTCATATTTCTTTACGTACTACACG
Organism: Schistocerca cancellata; assembly: GCF_023864275.1. Lineage (NCBI taxonomy): Eukaryota > Metazoa > Arthropoda > Insecta > Orthoptera > Acrididae > Schistocerca > Schistocerca cancellata. Next base: position 1,136,121,507 of record NC_064626.1, on the reverse strand, counting down.
AACATGTGATAAAAAATGGGGGTTCCTATTTTAAAAAACGCAGTTGATATCCGTTTGACCTATGGCAGCGTCATCTAGTGGGCCAACCATAGATAGCGCCATCTGGTTTCCCCCTTCAAGCTAGACGTGTTTCGTTCTTTGTTTTTTCGTTTGATGCTTATTTCGTGAGATATTTGCCCGGTCATGTTAGAGCTCATTTTAGTTTCGTCCACCTACGCTCAATGGAGCACGTTATCATGATTTCATACGGGATACTCTACCTGTGCTGCTAGAGCATGTGCCTTTACAAGTACGACACAACATGTGGTTCATGCATGATGGAGCTCCTGCACATTTCAGTCGAAGTGTTCGTACGCTTCTCAACAACAGATTCGGTGACCGATGGATTGGTAGAGGCGGACCAATTCCATGGCCTCCACGCTCTCCTGACCTCAACCCTCTTGACTTTCATTTATGGAGGCATTTGAAAGCTCTTGTCTACGCAACTCCGGTACCAAATGTAGAGACTCTTCGTGCTCGTATTGTGGACGGCTGTGATACAATACGCCATTCTCCCGGGCTGCATCAGCGCAGAAGGGATTCCATGCGACGGATGGTGGATGCATGTATCCTCGCTAACGGAGGACATTTTGAACATTTCCTGTAACAATGTGTTTGAAGTGACTCTGGTACGTTCTGTTGCTGTGTGTTTCCATTCCATGATTAATGTGATTTGAAGAGAAGTAATAAAATGAGCTCTAACATGGAAAGTAAGCGTTTCCGGACACATGTCCACATAACATATTTTCTTTCTTTGTGTGTGAGGAATGTCTTCTGAAAGTTTGGCCGTACGTTTTTGTAACACCCTATATATATATATATATATATATATATATATATACACTCCTGGAAATGGAAAAAAGAACACATTGACACCGGTGTGTCAGACCCACCATACTTGCTCCGGACACTGCGAGAGGGCTGTACAAGCAATGATCACACGCACGGCACAGCGGACACACCAGGAACCGCGGTGTTGGCCGTCGAATGGCGCTAGCTGCGCAGCATTTGTGCACCGCCGCCGTCAGTGTCAGCCAGTTTGCCGTGGCATACGGAGCTCCATCGCAGTCTTTAGCACTGGTAGCATGCCGCGACAGCGTGGACGTGAACCGTATGTGCAGTTGACGGACTTTGAGCGAGGGCGTATAGTGGGCATGCGGGAGGCCGGTGGACGTACCGCCGAATTGCTCAACACGTGCGGCGTGAGGTCTCCACAGTACATCGATGTTGTCGCCAGTGGTCGGCGGAAGGTGCACGTGCCCGTCGACCTGGGACCGGACCGCAGCGACGCACGGATGCACGCCAAGACCGTAGGATCCTACGCAGTGCCGTAGGGGACCGCACCGCCACTTCCCAGCAAATTAGGGACACTGTTGCTCCTGGGATATCGGCGAGGACCATTCGCAACCGTCTCCATGAAGCTGGGCTACTGTCCCGCACACAGTTAGGCCGTCTTCCGCTCACGCCCCAACATTGTGCAGCCCGCCTCCAGTGGTGTCGCGACAGGCGTGAATGGAGGGACGAATGGAGGCGTGTCGTCTTCAGCGATGAGAGTCGCTTCTGCCTTGGTGCCAATGATGGTCGTATGCGTGTTTGGCGCCGTGCAGGTGAGCGCCACAATCAGGACTGCATACGACCGAGGCACACAGGGCCAACACCCGGCATCATGGTGTGGGGAGCGATCTCCTACACTGGCCGTACACCACTGGTGATCGTCGAGGGGACACTGAATAGTGCACGGTACATCCAAACCGTCATCGAGCCCATCGTTCTACCATTCCTAGACCGGCAAGGGAACTTGCTGTTCCAACAGGACAATGCACGTCCGCATGTATCCCGTGCCACCCAACGTGCTCTAGAAGGTGTAAGTCAACTACCCTGGCCAGCAAGATTTCCGGATCTGTCCCTCATTGAGCATGTTTGGGACTGGATGAAGCGTCGTCTCACGCGGTCTGCACGTCCAGCACGAACGCTGGTCCAACTGAGGCGGCAGGTGGAAATGGCATGGCAAGCCGTTCCACAGGACTACATCCAGCATCTCTACGATCGTCTCCATGGGAGAATAGCAGCCTGCATTGCTGCGAAAGGTGGATATACACTGTACTAGTGCCGACATTGTGCATGCTCTGTTGCCTGTGTCTATGTGCCTGTGGTTCTGTCAGTGTGATCATGTGATGTATCTGACCCCAGGAATGTGTCAATAAAGTTTCCCCTTCCTGGGACCATGGGACCACGGTGTTCTTATTTCAATTTCCAGGAGTGTATATATATATATATTTAACGAGCATAAGCGCAGATATTTCTATTCGTGACTGAGAACGGTGTACCGAACAGCGTTACATCAGTGTCCTGAAGGAAGGTAGAATACCAACAGAATGGAAAGAAAGTGATAAGAGTACATAAGAAAGGGATAAGCAAATATGATATACATTACACAACACAATTGTCTCACGTTACGACGCTCAGTATGAAATCTGGCTCAAAGGTGCGGTGCCTACAACCTTCTTCCGTAATGGTGCAAAAACGTGGCACCCTGCGACGTCACGCGTCGGGCTCGGCGACGCTTCAAACATCGACGTGTCGACACTCACGAGAAAAGGACCGGAGCTCAGAAGTTGAAGTGGCGCGACAGGCGGGTCAATGATGATACGTTAGCACCGAATTTCACTACAATTCTGCCCATGGCCACAATGGAGGTATCACTCGATGGGAAGGTCATCACACGCCCTCTAATCCACGTTTCGTCCCTTGGTTTTACACTTTTGCAATGGAGGTCACAACCGCGAAGCACAGCATTTAAAATCACGCGGTTTTCCTGTAGGTGGCCGAGGAAATAATTTCACACACACCGACGCTCAGAACCGTCACGAAATTTCCTTTTGGGGTGGCATAAAGGGCGTCATTGAAACCATCCCTCCCCTTGGGGCCTTGGTTCCCACACTTTACGCGTGATGAGCAACAGGACGACTTACTTACAACTTTTCACACTTCTGACGCCCTTCCAAAGATTCAACCCTTCTCTAAGGACATCGTGGTCCAACAACCCCACCGAACATGATCGACCCCTTCAGCGTGCAATGCGACCACACACCACTTTATTGCAACATTATAGAGGGAAGTTGTAGGCAGCTCTGAGCCAAATTTCAAACTTACGCGTCACAATCGGAGAGAATTATGGAGTACCGAAAAAATCATCCTCTGTGTTATGTAGTGTAATTATAGGAGAATTACGTTGCTGAATATTACCTTAAAATGTTAACGTTAACTATCATAATTCAGGAGCGCAGTAAATGATATTTTCGCTCTAATCCAGGTTGTGGATAAACCTATAGAGTATACTAACCCAGGTCATCTTTGCTTCATTAATTTGTCAAAAGCCTTTGATAAGATTAGAAAAGAAAACCGTATAAATCAAACCTTAATCGACAAGCGCAGGTCAGTGAGTTTAGTGAAAAGTCATAGAAGATATACAGGGTGTTACAAAAAGGTACAGCCAAACTTTCAGGAAACATTCCTCACACACAAATAAAGAAAAGATGTTATGTGGACATGAGTCCGGAAACGCTTAATTTCCACGTTAGAGCTCATTTCAGTTTCGTCAGTATGTACTGTAGAGGAAAGGTGCCTAATATGAGACACACTTTTCTAAACCCATTTGAAACACCTAAAAGTAAGTGCAATTGTATTTTATGATGGTAATAACATCTTGCATTATTTAATTTTATCATACAATTATCGTATTTGCAAGAATAAACAATCTTCACAAACAAGGCATTTAGTAGAAATGAGATCAAGGTTTCCTAATATGAGACAGTAATAATATTTCGCTTTAATTATTTTATTACAGAATAATGACATATGAAGATACAATATTTACATGTTCATTCATTTCTGTTATCATTCACTCGTTACACACTACTCAGGTTTATATTTACGACATCCAGGGCAAACAAACTTGTCTTCTGTGACACCGCAATCTTCATGAGCCCAGCGATAACATTTCGTGCACTGTGCCCATTTCTCCCCGTGTTTGTCTTCAGAAAAGTGCCCAGTACAGAACAGACAATCTGCGTTATCGTCATCACTGCTGTCTGAATCCCCACTGTCATCAAGATGGACATCGTATGCCGAGTCACTAGACAATTCTTCTGATTTAGGTCTACGATTTGAAGATTTTCCACTCTTGTCCCAAATAACTTTCTGGCTGCTTTCTTAGTTTCAGCCTCTGAATTCTTCTGTTTAGATTCTTGTAATTGCTTCACATAAGGGGTTGAAGTTAGTAACGCAGCAGAGCACGAACGTGATGTTTGACCTATTTGAGTATCTCCAGGTGGTTTTGCGATGCGTGGGAGAGGTCTGATGTCTGCCGGGCTGACAGCTTGACCATCACCATGAGTAGTTTCATTTTCGTTTTTGGCCTCTCTTCCTTGAAGAGCGTCAGCATGGCGATGAATTGAAAATTCATGTTCCTTAAAGATGTTTCTGTTGCATGGGATGAGACCTGTTTTTCTGAAGACATTCACAGATGCTTCCATTGTTGCTGCTCGGTTGTAAGCTGCCCAAATAACCTGGCTATTAATAATGGAGTGATAACACGACCTGAATTACTTGCCAACCACGTTTCTATCTCTTGGGCATAGTAGGTTTTCAAAGACCCCATAGATCCGGCGTCAAGTGACTGCATTTTATGCATTGAGGTGGCAAACATAAAATATGAACATTGTTTTCTCGTGCTTTATCTAACACATCGAGATTCTTTGTGTGGGAATAATGCCCATCAAGAATAAAAATGACAGGGTCATTTGAAGATGGCTTTACATGACTCACAAAATGATCAAACCACTGAGTAAAAATGTGAGTTTGTATCCAGCCACTTGGATGACTAGTTGATATTGATTCTGCATGTGCACCGTCCTTCACTCCCTGCTTCATATTCTTTCTTGGGAAGACGATTAGTGGTGGAACCTAAGTGCCAGCTGCGTTCATACACGTTACAACTGTGATGAGATTTACCCTTTCTGCTGAAGTCAAGGGAGCAACTTGTCTCTTCCTTTTCATAGCAATAACCTTGCTGTGTTTGTGCTGCACAGATGTCACCCCAGTTTCGTCAACATTGAAGACTCGATGCCGGTTATGGTTGACTTTAGATAGCACAGATTCGTAAATATAAAAAAATCTCCCCACATTTTCTGGAGTGAAAGCTTTCACTCTTGCTGCTGCAAGACCCTGAGGAGTTCTCATTGATAAAATGGGGTGTCTCTTAAGGAAAGCTCGGAGCCATTTCTTTCCTGCTGAAGCCTTTTCTGAGTTGAAGGGAGTCTTCAGCCTATTCCTGACAGCTAACTGGAAGGCCATGCTTCGTATGTCCTTACATTTAAGAGCATAAAATCGCTCTTCCATTGCAAGGCAGTATTTCACTAGTTCATCTTCCAGTTGAGATGAGAGGACAGGCCTTCTGCCAAGATTAAACCACCAATCTTCTCGGGTGTGCGAGTTTTATCCCTCACATACCTTTTCAAACTACGTTTTGGTACAGCAAAAACTTTTGAGGCTTTTAAGTACCCCACTCGCCATTTCTCACACATGTAATGGCACGCACCATGGTGTCTTTATCCCACATTTTCCTTTTAGGTGCCAATGCCATCTACAAAGAATAAATACAACAATCAGACATACTTCTTAAAAGGCTTCAACTTCTATGATTTTATTTGTTAGATTATATTTTATAAGTACTGTGAACGGAGTACTTTGAATTTGGAGTAATATTGATCAACTTCTGAGCAAAGTACTGCCTTGAAAGAAAGTTCCAGAAAACATTCCAATTTCTGATCAAAAGACTAGTCGAAGTAATCCATGTTAATGATAAATTAATCGAATTAAAATAAATACAATTGCCAAAATTTTACTACAATAAATGATAAAATATTGTTATCTCATGATAGTATTGCGTAAATTACATATAACAAATCGTGAGAGAACGAGATCTCCCAATATGCGATAGGTATCGTAATATGCGACACTTTCGCGTATTTGGATCCCCATACTATCGCATATTAGGAATTTCGCCATCTTACGCAAAGAATCACGTACTCGCTAACAACGTTCGTTGGAAAATGAACCTAATTGTCAATAATTATAGGTAATACCATCAAAAATAACAAAAATAAAAGAGTGCAGTAATATCCACTCACCTTTAAGCTGAAATATCGTCTTAACACCGATGTCGCAAAAACTCCAAACACAGGAAATTTTGTATCAACCTGTACGTGCTATGTCCGGCTCAACTAAGGCGTCCTACTCGCTGTGTCATCGTCTGGCACATAATAGACGTGTTTAAGAAACTCTCCACCAGAGTGCAACCCCTAACATTAGCACAGTTGGGGTGTCTCATATTAGGGAACTATCGCATAATAGGCAACTTTCCTCTACTTCCTCGATTCGCCGCCAGTTGGCCCAATTGAAGGAAGGTAATGTTGACTTCGGGTGCTTGTGTTGACATGCGACTCATTGCTCTACAGCACTAGCATCAAGCACATCAGTACGTTGGCATCAAAAGGTTAGTGTTCATCACGAACGTGGTTTTGCAGTCAGTGCAATGTTTACAAATGCGTAGTTGGCAGATGCCCATTTGATGTAAGGATTAGCACAGGGCGTCCGCAGCTTGTGGTCGTGCGGTAGCGTTCTCGCTTCCCACGCCCGGGTTCCTGGGTTCGATTCCCGGCGGGGTCAGGGATTTTCTCTGCCTCGTGATGACTGGGTGTTGTGTGATGTCCTTAGGTTAGTTAGGTTTAAGTAGTTCTAAGTTCTAGGGAACTGATGACCATAGATGTTAAGTCCCCTAGTGCTCAGAGCCATTTGAACCATTTCTTTTAGCACGGGGCAATAGCCGTGGCGCGGTACGTTTGTATCGAGACAGATTTCCAGAACGAAGGTGTCTCGACAGGAAGACGTTCGAAGCAATTGATCGGCGTCTTAGGGACCACGGAACATTCCAGCCTATGACTCGCGACTGGGGAAGACCTAGAACGACGAGGACACCTGCAACGGACGAGGTAATTCTTCATACAGTTGTCGATAACCCTAATGTCAGCGTCAGAGAAGTTGCTGGTGTACGAGGTAACGTTGACTACATCACTGTATGGAGAGTGCTACGGGAGAACCAGTTGTTTCCGTACCATGTACAGCGTGTGCAGGCACTATCAGCAGCTGATTGGCCTCCACGGGTACACTTCTGCGAATGGTTCATCCAACAATGTGTCAATCCTCATTTCAGTGCAAATGTTCTCTTTACGGATGAGGCTTCATTCCAACGTGATCAAATTGTAAATTTTCACCATCAACATGTGTGGGCTGACGAGAATCCGCACGCAATTGTGCAATCACGTCATCAACACAGATTTTCTGTGAACGCTTGGGCAGGCATTGTTGGTGATGTCTTGATTGGGCCCCATGTTCTTCCACCTACGCTCAATGGAGCACGTTATCATGATTTCATACGGGATACTCTACCTGTGCTGTTAGAACATGTGCCTTTACAAGTACGACACAACATGTGGTTCAAGCACAATGGAGCTCCTGCACATTTCAGTCGAAGTGTTCGTACGCTTCTCAACAACAGATTCGGTGACCGATGGATTGGCAATTCCATGGCCTCCACGCTCTCCTCCTAACCTAACCTAACCTCAACCCTCTTGACTTTCATTTATGGAGGCATTTGAAAGCTCTTGTCTACGCAACCCCGGTACCAAATGTAGAGACTCTTCGTGCTCGTATTCTAGACGGCTGTGATACAATAAGCTATTCTCCAGGGTTGTATCAGCGTATCAGGGATTCCATGCGACGGAGGGTGGATGCATGTATCCTCGCTAACGGAGGACATTTTGAACATTTCCTGTAACAAAGTGTTTGAAGTCACGCTGGTACGTCCTGTTGCTGTGTTTCCATTCCATGATTAATGTGATTTGAAGATAAGTAATAAAATCAGCTCTAACATGGAAAGTAAGCGTTTCCGGACACATGTCCAAATAACATATTTTCTTTCTTTGTGTGTGAGAAATGTTTCCTGAAAGTTTGGCCGTACCTTTTTGTAACACCCTGTATAGGTAACAAAACGAGAATTAAAACACAGGAAGGATTCACTGATGAGAGTCTGTCAGATAAAAGAATTAGACAAAAAGACTCACTGAATCCACTCCTCTTCAAAGAACTCGTTGAATCCACTCCTGTTCAATTTAGTAATGAACCACATCATTGATGTCATAAGAAACAAAACAGGATATGAAATGGGAAACAAAGTGGTAAATGTTATGTTTTATATCGAGTACAGCAAACAATGAGGATGATTTACAAAGGTTACTTCACCAACGGAATTATCTAGGGACTGTTATCATCAGCTACGAAGACTTAAACCATGAAAGTGAAAAATCGAGTTACAAAGACAATATGTGGAAGCACTGCGCCGTGCTTTGGCTCGCATTGGTGCTGTTTGTAGGTTTCCATCCTCTGCTGGAGGCCAGACTGTTTCGGTTAGTTGACATGGTTGCGGTTGTTTGTCTTCTTCTCGTGTTGATTGTCGCCACTTGGTTTCGCAAACGTTGCCTGTCCGCTAGTGGCAGCAGCCGCCGTTATCGATATGCAGTAACTGTGGCCCTACCTTTGGGACGACGTCGTGGTTTTCCCGGGTCGTGTCAGTATGCAGTTCGATTGAGGACTCAGGAGGAGCTACGTCCGCGCAATGCAAGAGAAACGCCGGAACCACTGGCAGCGCGCATGCACTGCCGGATGGAAGGCCTGTGGTCATGAGGGTGCACGACCTCGTAAACCGGATCCTGCAAGCTTTAAGTTGAGCACACTCGGATTCAAGTAGAGAAACCTCCACCATTGTGAGATCTTACGATTCTCCAGTGACTTGAGGTCGTGTTGCTGCTCGTAGTGTTGCCGAGACGAAGAGCAGCAAGTGGAGTGCTTGGGGAAGTCGGATCTGATTACTTTCCTGGTATTCTAATTTCTATTTATTGCGTTCAGTTTGTTACTATTTGTTGAGTTCAACCAATGGTATTTTTACTGCCTCGTTGCTGCTAACGCCCCAGTTACCTGCCCTGGCGGTTAGTGTATGTACCGGCGATGTACGTTTCCTCGCCTTACCACTGCTGTCCTGTGAGGCGTGTAGTTTTGACAGCTTTCTTGCGGTAGGTTGGTTTGTGATTCTTCTACTCTGGTGGTAGTGATTCTTTTCTCGTTCCGGGCGCTCTAAGCACACTACTCTGCAGATGGAGTCCAGACCACCGGTTCCGGCTTTGGCGTATTTTTGCATCTTTGCATTTGGTTTATTGGACGTCAGGTAGCCTCAGCAAGATTATCATTAGTCATTCGTTAGACTGCCACAAGTCTGAGTTATCATCGTGTGAAGTGAATGCAACTCTTGGCTGCCTAGCTTATCGCTCGCAGAAGTGTTTTTTGTCGAACCTACTCAGAGGTCGATTCCTGGTGCATCGTCTGTGACTGGCCCTTGTGTTTTGTTATTGTATTTGCTGTTTTATTGTATGTTTCTAAAATTTTTTATATAATTGCCATTCTTGGTGTTACAGCAGGTTTAAACTATTGTGCTACCAAGTTTACCATCATTTTGTCTCATCCGTTTGGTGATCAGTCGCCTGTCTTTTTAAATTAACCTTTGCTATTGCATTGCTGTTTTACAGTGTGTTTGTTAATTTTTTTTATAATTGCTGTTCTTGGCGTTAAAGGCCTTTAGCTGTGACTGTGGTTACTTGCCTTAAAATTCCAATTGAGATCACATTGGCTTGTTTTTTTGATGTGTCTGTATTTTATGGTCATTTGGTAAATTGTAACCCACTGATAGCACTATTAATTACACAGTTATTTATTGCTTCATTAATAACAAGTGATATCTTAATTTATTGCTGAGTCTGGAATTACCGTTTAAAAATAAATGTGTGTAATTGCAAAAGGAAACGAATAGTAACTGATTACGGCCCCATCCACAATCATAACTGAATCCTGCCTTCCTTGACTAGCAGGTTTCAAGCATGATGCCTGCAAAATACGAGGTTCGACAATAAAGTAATGAGACTGATTTTCTTTACAAGATGTGGCAACCCTGCAGGCTTATGTAGGCACAATATCTTTGACCATTGTCTATAAGCTGCTTCTGATCTAAGTGGCACATCAATGCAACTGCTCAGTCGTGAGCTCTGCTGTAATAATTTAACGTGTTTTTGCGTCTCTTGTCACGGAAATGGATGCGCATAAAGTTGCGCAACGGTATGCCATTTCTTTTTGCGTTAAATTGAGTGTTATCACTGGTGATGAAAGTTGCTTTTTTCAGCACGATCCAGAGACAAAACGGCACAGTTCGAAATGGTGCCCAAAGGGATCATCCAGACCAAAAAACCTCGCATGCTTGTGTGCTTCTTTCATTCCAAGGGAATTGTTCATAAAGAGTGAGTGTCTCCTGGACAAACAGTTAACCAATATTACTCCAAAGAAATTTTAGACTTCCTAAAAGAGATCTTCGTGTCTATGCCAACATTGCTGATAACTGGATTCCGCATTACAATAATACGCCATCCCACACTGCTCTGTCAGTACAGCAATTTTTAATCTCAAAACAAATTTCAGTACTACCACTGCCACTTTATTCACCAGATATCGCTCCGTGCGACTTTTTTCTATTTCCAAGAGTCAAAACGGTGGTCAAGGGACACCATTTTCAAACAACACAAGATGCCCAAAAAGCTGAGACGAGGGTCTTGGAGGATATTACAGAAGATGAGTTCCAGAAATGTTACCATCAATCGCAGAAGTGCTCGAAAAAGTGTGTGCAAACACAAGGGAACTTCTTTGAAGCAGACAACACTAAACTTGACTGAAACGTTAAGCAACATTTTTTTGACATCAGTCTCATTACTTTATTGTCGCACCTCGTACTATATGGAGAAACAAATTTATGACAACTCAGGAGAAAATGAAAATATATAGAAAATAGAGTGTCCTGTTGTGAGATATGCAGCAGAACGAAAAAGACAAAATAAAAATTAATGGCAGTAGAAATGAAGGTATTAAGATAGATCCAAGAAATAATCACCTGAAACAAAAGAACAAGTGAACTAATAAGAACAGAGAGGAATGCAAGGTCTAAATAAATGGGTGAAGATGAGGAAACAAAATTGCAGACATCGTTGGGAAAGGATGGAGCCGGACGGTGTGGAACCGCGTGACCGCTACGGTCGCAGGTTCGAATCCTGCCTCGGGCATGGATGTGTGTGATGTCCTTAGGTTAGTTAGATTTAAGTAGTTCTAAGTTCTAGGGGACTGATGGACACAGATGTTAAGTCCCATAGTGCTCAGAGCCATTTGAACCATTTGAAAGGATGGATCCCACAAATATAGTTAAAACTGGTAAACATGTGCGACCGCAAGGGAAACAAGCATCCGAATGATGACCCAAGAGGTGGTACAGCAGGTGGTGTAATACATTCACGAAATGAGGCCAACAAACGGGGAAAAACAGAAGAAGAAAAAATTATGGGTAGTGCCAATGTGCGCACTCTGGTAATCGTAGGAATCATTGTCCTACAAAGCGAACTGAAGACCTGGCCAGGCTGGCAGCACCACAATGTTTGTGCTCGAGAAGCATGTAGGGGAAGTAAACCCCACTACTCTTACAAATGGAGCACAGTCACATTCTACACTCCAGGAAATGGAAAAAAGAACACATTGACACCGGTGTGTCAGACCCACCATACTTGCTCCGGACACTGCGAGAGGGCTGTACAGGCAATGATCACACGCACGGCACAGCGGACACACCAGGAACCGCGGTGTTGGCCGTCGAATGGCGCTAGCTGCGCAGCATTTGTGCACCGCCGCCGTCAGTGTCAGCCAGTTTGCCGTGGCATACGGAGCTCCATCGCAGTCTTTAACACTGGTAGCATGCCGCGACAGCGTGGACGTGAACCGTATGTGCAGTTGACGGACTTTGAGCGAGGGCGTATAGTGGGCATGCGGGAGGCCGGGTGGACGTACCGCCGAATTGCTCAACACGTGGGGCGTGAGGTCTCCACAGTACATCGATGTTGTCGCCAGTGGTCGGCGGAAGGTGCACGTGCCCGTCGACCTGGGACCGGACCGCAGCGACGCACGGATGCACGCCAAGACCGTAGGATCCTACGCAGTGGCGTAGGGGACCGCACCGCCACTTCCCAGCAAATTAGGGACACTGTTGCTCCTGGGGTATCGGCGAGGACCATTCGCAACCGTCTCCATGAAGCTGGGCTACGGTCCCGCACACTGTTAGGCCGTCTTCCGCTCACGCCCCAACATCGTGCAGCCCGCCTCCAGTGGTGTCGCGACAGGCGTGAATGGAGGGACGAATGGAGACGTGTCGTCTTCAGCGATGAGAGTCGCTTCTGCCTTGGTGCCAATGATGGTCGTATGCGTGTTTGGCGCCGTGCAGGTGAGCGCCACAATCAGGACTGCATACGACAGAGGCACACAGGGCCAACACCCGGCATCATGGTGTGGGGAGCGATCTCCTACACTGGCCGTACACCACTGGTGATCGTCGAGGGGACACTGAATAGTGCACGGTACATCCAAACCGTCATCGAACCCATCGTTTTACCATTCCTAGACCGGCAAGGGAACTTGCTGTTCCAACAGGACAATGCACGTCCGCATGTATCCCGTGCCACCCAACGTGCTCTAGAAGGTGTAAGTCAACTACCCTGGCCAGCAAGATCTCCGGATATGTCCCCCATTGAGCATGTTTGGGACTGGATGAAGCGTCGTCTCACGCGGTCTGCACTTCCAGCACGAACGCTGGTCCAACTGAGGCGCCAGGTGGAAATGGCATGGCAAGCCGTTCCACAGGACTACATCCAGCATCTCTACGATCGTCTCCATGGGAGAATAGCAGCCTGCATTGCTGCGAAAGGTGGATATACACTGTACTAGTGCCGACATTGTGCATGCTCTGTTGCCTGTGTCTATGTGCCTGTGGTTCTGTCAGTGTGATCATGTGATGTATCTGACCCCAGGAATGTGTCAATGAAGTTTCCCCTTCCTGGGACAATGAATTCACGGTGTTCTTATTTCAATTTCCAGGAGTGTACATAACTACACGCGCCGCTGAATTAATTACCCGTTTAAAGCTAGAGCAGTGTATCTCAGCTTAGCTACTCACAACGCTTCACTGACAGTATCAACAGAACTACTTTCTATGTAGTCTTCCTCAGCTGTCTGTCAATTCCTCGTCTGCGGTTTCATTCTCCACTGTTAATGATGACTCTGAGTTCAAATTCATGCTTAGCTGATATTATAATACTCTCTCTCTTTGCTGCTCAAAGCATTGTTCATTTAGTAGTCTTCACAGACTTTTTTAATGCATCACACTGTTTTCCTGCGGTCATCTAAAGTCACAGCAACAAAAATATCAACCAATATTTTTCAGCTCTGAGAGATGCTTGGTGTACTACTACTACACATGTCATTCTTTCCAAGATTACAAATCGGCGCTGTAGGACAGACGACATGATAGGGCAACAATCCATTTTCTTGCAAAATATTTTCGGTGTAATAAAGATGGGAATTAATACCAGAAGTTCGGATTTTCTGAGACCTAGTCCATAGTGTAGGCTGCTTTACTACTGTCAACCTGGACTGTATTTCACTGTGTAGTCACCGTGAACCAGGTGGTTTGTTCTCTTACATACTGTGGTATAAAACGTCAACTATCACTGTACTTCTAGTAGCTATTCCTCAATTAAAATGAGTTTCTATGTACTGCACACCATTTTTGATAACTAATCGTGAATGATAGTTCGAAGCTTTCATATCTGAGTCATATATGATACGTGACGTCGGAACGATACCCAAATGGCCGGCCGGGGTGGCCGTGCGGTTCTAGGCGCTACAGTCTGGAACCACATGACCGCTACGGTCGCAAGTTCGAATCCTGCCTCGGTCATGGACATTTGTGATGTCCTTAGGTAGGTTAGGTTTAAATAGTTCTAAGTTCTAGGGGACTGATGACCTCTGAAGTTAGGTTCCATAGTGCTCAGAGCCATTTTTTTATACCCAAATCACGAACTGCGAACATAAAAATTAAAAAAGACCAGCATTCTTCTTTGACAATAATAATCGCACCCTGTAATTTTTCCAACATTTATTCATATTCTAGCGTGTACGAAACCATGTTTTCCTTATATAAACCACTGGACGCCTTAATTTTTTCGTAAAAATCTGATATTTTTACTTTCCCTCGCCATCTCTGGTACTGAAATCACGCCTTTCTTTTTCTGGGTGTCAATAAATGTCTGTCGACGAAGCAGTTTGCAGCTTTCATGCTTTTACTAAGAGGTACCAGTGTACACCATACTACAATGAACTATAACAGGACTGAAATTAGTCAAGTGACCAAGACAGTTTGCGGTATGGCTGTGTCTACTGCTTGTATTGTCGAGTAATTCTTCCATATTATTTTCGGTAGTTGGCGCCCCATACCATGCAGATGTTTTAAGTCATATCGTACCACCGTCAGGTGGTACAAAAATCCTTATGATTGGAACCATTTTTGATTGCTACAGCTTCAAGAACAAAAAGTCTCTTCGATTACGGTATCTGTTTGTATACATAAATGACATTCCAGATTACTCTGCATAACGTCAGTAACATGAAAAGGGCAACGAATAGAATTTTAACGCAAGATCCCGTATGTTAGTAGTATAATATTTCCTTGTGTCCAACCGCTGGAGACTTGGAAACTGTTGGAACAGTGCTCTTTGAGACTTTCCCAGGGTAATAACTACTTCAGTTGTTTACGAGCGTAGCAACGGATAATGCAGTGAGAGCTGCACAATATTTCAGGGCATCAGCTGATCGTCACCTTCAAAAATGGTTCAAATGGTTCTGAGCACTATGGGACTTAACATCTGTGGTCATCAGTCCCCTAGAACTTACAATTAATTAAACCTAACTAACCTAAGGACATCACACACATCCATGCCCGAGGTAGGATTCGAACCTGCAACCGTAGCAGTGGCGCGGTTCCGGACTGAGCGCCTGAACCGCTAGACCACCGCGGCCGGCCGTCACCTTCAGGTGCTTACTGGCATGTTGCCGCAGTGGCTCACCAATACATGAGCAGGCTCGCTAGAAAAGCGCAGGCGCCAAGGGGTAGGGATGTGAAGTCGTCGTAGATAAATAAAAGAGGACGAAGACATCCAGTGTCCCATTCCGGAGAAACGGGCCGCGGTCTTCGCATGCGTGACGCGGGAAAAGAGCAGCACAAATCGTGGCCCAGCGCGCATGCAGGCTGTCTGATATAGCAGATTTCGAGCAAAAAGCACTTCAGTCGGCGGTTTTGAAACCTGAATGTTGGAAATATGTGGGCGACACCTTTGTAGTACTTCTTGACGCAATAATTTACCAACAGCCGTATGTATTGCTTTTTTAAATGGAACCTCGGTAGTTTTGTTAGCACATCTGAACATATAAACAAATACGTAATCAGTGCCGTTTGTTGCATTGTAAAATGTTAATTACATCCGGAGATATTGTAACCTAAATTTGACGCTTGAGTACCACTCCTCCGCTGTTCGATCGTGTGTATCGGAAAGCACCGAATTACGTAGGGATCCAAAGGGAACGGTGATGGACCTTAGGTACAGAAGAGACTGGAACAGCACATTACGTCCACATGCTAACACCTTTTTATTGGTCTTTTTCACTGACGCACATGTACATTACCATGAGGGTTGAGGTACACGTACACACGTGGTTTCCGTTTTCAATTACGGAGTGGAATAGAGTGTGTCCCGACATGTCAGGCCAATAAATGTTCACTGTGGTGGCCATCATTTGCTGCACACAACTGTAATCTCTGGCGTAATGAATGTCGTACACCTGGCGTAATGTCGCCGCAGGCTGCCACAATACGTTGTTTCATATCCTCTGGGGTTGTAGGCACATCACGGTACACATTCTCCTTTAACGTACCCCACAGAAAGAAGTCCAGAGGTGTAAGGTCAGGAGAACGGGCTGGCCAATTTATGCGTCCTCCACGTCATGGTAATGTACATGTGCGTCAGTGAAAAAGACCAATAAAAAGGTGTTAGCATGTGGACGTAATGTGCTGTTCCAGTCTCTTCTGTACCTAAGGTCCATCACCGTTCCCTTTGGATCCCTACGTAACTCGGTGCTCTCCGATACACAAGATCGAACAGCGGAGAAGTGGTACTCAAGCGTCAACTTTAGGTCACAATATGGTGGTGGTGGTTAGTGTTTAACGTCCCGTCGACAACGAGGTCATTAGAGACGGAGCGCAAGCTCGGGGTAGGGAAGGATTGGGAAGGAAATAGGCCGTGCCCTTTCAAAGGAACCATCCCGGCATTTGCCTGAAACGATTTAGGGAAATCGCGGAAAACCTAAATCAGGATCGCCGAAGACGGGATTGAACCGTCGTCCTCCCGAATGCGAGTCCAGTGTGCTAACCACTGCGCCACCTCGCTCGGTTAGGTCACAATATCTCCGGATGTAATTAACATTTTACAATGCAACAAACGGCACTGATTGCGTATTTGTTTATATGTTCTGATGTGATAACAAAACTAACGGGGTTCCATTTAAAAAAAACGTAGTTTTATGTTAAAAAACATCCTTCCATGCATTTTTTATCGTTTGTATTAACCATTTACACTAGCCCCTCTCCTCACGTTCGGTCTGTGGAATCGATTGGTCAGTATTTGATGTGGTTTACGAAATATATCCAGCGGTAACGTTAGGTGACTCACCCTGTATATATACAGGGTGTTACAAAAAGGTACGGCCAAACTTTCACGAAACATTCCTCACACAGAAATAAAGAAAATATGTTATGTGGACATGTGTCCGGAAACGCTTAATTTCCATGTTAGAGCTCATTTTAATTTGTTCTTCCACCTCCGCTCAATGGAGCACGTTATTATGATTTCATACGGGACACTCTACCTGTGCTGCTAGAACATGTGCCTTTACAAGTACGACACAACATGTGGTTCATGCAGGATGGAGCTCCTGCACATTTCAGTTGAAGTGTTCGTACGCTTCTCAACAACAGATTCAGTGACCGATGGATTGGTAGAGGCGGACCAAATCCATGGCCTCCACGCTCTCCTGACCTCAACCCTCTTGACTTTCATTTATGGGGGGCATTTGAAAGCTCTTGTCTACGCAACCCCGGTACCAAATGTAGAGACTTTTCGTGCTCGTATTGTGGACGGCTGTGATACAATACGCCATTCTCCAGGGCTGCATCAGCGTATCAGGGATTCCATGCGACGTAGGGTGGATGTATGTATCCTCGCTAACGGAGGACATTTTGAACATTTCCTATAACAAAGTGTTTGAAGTCACGCTGGTACGTTCTGTTGCTGTGTGTTTCCATTCCATGATTTGAAGGGAAGTAATAGAATGAGCTCTAACATGGAAAGTATGCGTTTCCGGACACATGTCCACATAACATATTTTCTTTATTTCTGTGTGAGGGATGTTTCGTGAAAGTTTGGCCGTACCTTTTTGTAACACCCTGTATATATACAGAGTGAGTCACCTAACGTTACCGCTGGATATATTTTGTAAACCACATCAAATACTGACCAATCGATTCCACAGACCGAACGTGAGGAGAGGGGCTAGTGTAAGTGGTTAATACAAACCATAAAAAAATGCACGAAAGTATGTTTTTTAACACAAACCTAAGTTTTTTTAAATGGAACCTCGGTTGTTTTGTTAGCACATTTGAACATATAAACAAATACGTAATCAGTGCCGTTTGTTGCATTGTAAAATGTTATTTACATCCGGAGATATTGTAACCTAAATTTGACGCTTGAGTACCACTCCTCCGCTGTTCGATCGTGTGTATCGGAGAGCACCGAATTACGTAGGGATCCAAAGGGAACGGTGATGGACCTTAGGTACAGAAGAGACTGGAACAGCACATTACGTCCACGTGCTAACACCTTTTTATTGGTCTTTTTCACTGACGCACATGTACATTTCCTATAACAAAGTGTTTGAAGTCACGCTGGTACGTTCTGTTGCTGTGTGTTTCCATTCCATGATTAATGTGATTTGAAGAGAAGTAATAAAATGAGCTCTAACATGGAAAGTAAGCGTTTCCCGACACATGGCCACATAACATATTTTCTTTCTTTGTGTGTGAGGAATGTTTCCTGAAAGTTTGGCCGTACCTTTTTGTAACACCCTATATATATATATATATATATATATATATATATATATATATATATATATATATAGTTAAAATTTTAAGTCATACAGAAAACCTACCATTTCCAACATTTTTGTTGCACGAATCACTCTTACAAAACCTTGTACCAAACGCTTACTCTGTCAAACCTTGGACATGCAAGTCGTAACTCTGAACATTATCTAACAAAGCCAGTGTGAAATCATTGTATATCTTCTCTCATTTACATGCTAAACTTTGGTCAGGGGCAGCGACCTACTTTAACGCTGTCACCACACGTGTGCTTCCTCCGCGCACCTAGCTGCGACTACTCCCTTAAAACTGTCTACACCTGCTTCCTCCGGGCACCTAGCTGCGACTCCCCGGCTTTTTACTGCGCGCGCCCAGCTCCCAGCTCTCTTGACCATCAAAGTTCCTCCTACTCAAAGATATTACACTCGTTCCACCTTGCGGTTGGCAACTACCGACTATTTTCTGGAGCTACCCTGATGAGACCTTAGCACATACCTTTCAACGGGTACTCTGAGAAACGGCTTCGAAATGCATTCCAACCAACACGCAATAAAATTCAATAACAGCCAGAAAAAAAAACGAGAACTCAACGAGGATGATTTTTCTACCCTATGTTGATGGCATGTCCTTTAAGATTGGCTGGTTGTTCAAGAAACATCAAATAAAATGTCCTCTGCACTCCAGAGCAGGTGTTAACCATGGTGGGTCCTGTAAAATAAAAAAAAAACAAAACAAAAAACCCTTGTTCTAAGGAGACCGGGGATGTATACAATCCTGTTCCAGTGTGGGAAATCATACATTGGCAAGACCTGTCGCACTGTGAAAGATATATACGCTCAACATAGACGTCACAGCATACTGGATCAGCTAGAAAAGTCTGCTTTACAAAGGACGTAACAAGTCTGCTTGATAAAGGACATAACATTACCTACGGAGAGACAGAGATCCTTCCGTCCGCCTCCAAGTATTGGGATTTCATCATTAAAGAAGCAGTCGGAATACGAGTAAATAATATTATGAGAAAGACACGGGATTTCAACGTAGCAAGGCATGGAAGCCAGCACTGGCGGTACTACGGCATCGTCGGCCGCAGAGAAACGCATCCAACGAGTCAACGCAGACGGGGAATCGGTGTCCGGACGCTTAAACTCGGTGTCAACACCCTGCCCGCGCGAATGTTGGGCCGCGGTTTGCGGCTGCGCCTTCCCCTACATCGCCCTGAATCCGCTTGCTGTATTCATCTCTTTGAGTCCATATACCATTTTTGTCCCACACACTTCCCTCCAATACTAAACTGGTGGTCATTTGGTGTCTGACAAAGTGTCCTATCAACCGGTTCCACAAATTTTTTGTCTACCCAATTCTATTCAGTACCCCTTCATTAGTTACGTGATCTAGCCATCTAATCTTAACATTCTTCTATGACACCAAATTTCGAAACCTTCTATTCACTTTTTGTCTGTTTATCATCCATTTTCACTCCTATACGTGGCTACACTCCATACAAATACTTTCCGAAAAGACTTCCTAACAGTTAAATCTACATTCAACGTTAAGAAATTTCTCTTCTTTAGAAAGGCTTTACTTGCCATTGTCTGTCTACATTTTATAACCTTTCTACTTTGGCCATCACCAGTTCTTTTGCTGTCCAAATAGCAAAACACGTCTACTACTTTGTCTCGTTTCCTAATCCAATTTCCTTAGCATCACCTTATTTAATTCTACCTTATTTAATTCTACATTCAATTATCCTTGTTTTACTTCTGTTGATGTTCATCTTATATTCTTTCAAGACAATGTCTATTCCATTCAAATGCTCTTGCAAGTCCTTTGCTCTCTCTGACGGAATTACAATGTCATCATCAAATCTAATAGTTTTTATTTATTTTCTCTGAACTTCAGTTCATACTCCAAATTTTTCTTTGGTTTCCTGTACTGCTTGTTCAGTGTACTGATTGAATAATATCAGGGGTAGGTTACAAACCTGTCTCACTCCCTTCTCAATAACTGCTTCCCTTTCATGGCCCACGTCTCTTACAACTGCCGTCTCGCGTCTGTACAAGTTGTAAATAGCTTTTCGCTTCCTGTATTTTATCCTGCTACCTTCAGAATTTCAAAGAGAGTATTCCAGCCAACATTGTTAAAAGCGTTCTCTACGTCTACAATGCTGTAAACGTAATTTTGCCGTTCCTTAACTTAGCGTCTAAGATTAGCCGTAGGGTCACTATTGCCTTGTCTGTTCCTACATTTCTCCGGAATCCAAACAGATCTAACACGAGGTCGGCTCCTACGAGATTTTCCATTGTTCTGTATAGAATTCGTGTTAATATTTTACAATCATGACTTATTAAACTGGTAGTTCGATAATTTCACACCTTCCAGCAATTGCTTTCACTGGAATACGAATTATTACATTCTTCTTAAATTCTGAGGGCATGTCGCCTGTCTCACACGTCTTGCACACCAGATGGAAGAGTTTTCTCATGGCTGGCTCTCCCAAGAAAACTAGTAATTCTGATGGAACATCGTGTACTCCAGTGCCTTGTTTCAACTTATATTTTTCAGAACTCTGAAAATTCTTCTCGCAGTATCATATCTCCCATCTCTGCTTCATTTACGTCCGCTTGCCTTTCTACACTCCTGGAAATTGAAATAAGAACACCGTGAATTCATTGTCCCAGGAAGGGGAAACTTTATTGACACATTCCTGGGGTCAGATACATCACATGATCACACTGACAGAACCACAGGCACATAGACACAGGCAACAGAGCATGCACAATGTCGGCACTAGTACAGTGTATATCCACCTTTCGCAGCAATGCAGGCTGCTATTCTCCCATGGAGACGATCGTAGAGATGCTGGATGTAGTCCTGTGGAACGGCTTGCCATGCCATTTCCACCTGGCGCTCAGTTGGACCAGCGTTCGTGCTGGACGTGCAGACCGCGTGAGACGACGCTTCATCCAGTCCCAAACATGCTCAATGGGGGACAGATCCGGAGATCTTGCTGGCCAGGGTAGTTGACTTACACCTTCTAGAGCACGTTGGGTGGCACGGGATACATGCGGACGTGCATTGTCCTGTTGGAACAGCAAGTTCCCTTGCCGGTCTAGGAATGGTAGAACGATGGGTTCGATGACGGTTTGGATGTACCGTGCACTATTCAGTGTCCCCTCGACGATCACCAGTGGTGTACGGCCAGTGTAGGAGATCGCTCCCCACACCATGATGCCGGGTGTTGGCCCTGTGTGCCTCGGTCGTATGCAGTCCTGATTGTGGCGCTCACCTGCACGGCGCCAAACACGCATACGACCATCATTGGCACCAAGGCAGAAGCGACTCTCATCGCTGAAGACGACACGTCTCCATTCGTCCCTCCATTCACGCCTGTTGCGACACCACTGGAGGCGAGCTGCACGATGTTGGGGCGTGAGCGGAAGACGGCCTAACGGTGTGCAGGACCGTAGCCCAGCTTCATGGAGACGGTTGCGCATGGTCCTCGCCGATACCCCAGGAGCAACAGTGTCCCTAATTTGCTGGGAAGTGGCGGTGCGGTCCCCTACGGCACTGCGTAGGATCCTACGGTCTTGGCGTGCATCCGTGCGTCGCTGCGGTCCGGTCCCAGGTCGACGGGCACGTGCACCTTCCGCCGACCACTGGCGACAACATCGATGTACTGTGGAGACCTCACGCCCCACGTGTTGAGCAATTCGGCGGTACGTCCACCCGGCCTCCCGCATGCCCACTATACGCCCTCGCTCAAAGTCCGTCAACTGCACATACGGTTCACGTCCACGCTGTCACGGCATGCTACCAGTGTTAAAGACTGCGATGGAGCTCCGTATGCCACGGCAAACTGGCTGACACTGACGGCGGCGGTGCACAAATGCTGCGCAGCTAGCGCCATTCGACGGCCAACACCGCGGTTCCTGGTGTGTCCGCTGTGCCGTGCGTGTGATCATTGCTTGTACAGCCCTCTCGCAGTGTCCGGAGCAAGTATGGTGGGTCTGACACACCGGTGTCAATGTGTTCTTTCTTCCATTTCCAGGAGTGTATAATACTGCCTTCACTTTGCTTAGCACTGGTTTTCCACATGAGCTCTTGATACTCATAGAGCTGCTTTTCTTTTCCCCTTAACGCTTCTAAATCCTTACGTTTATCCTCTAGCCATTCCTGCTCAGCAATTTTGCACTTCCTATCAATCTCATTTTGTAAACGTTTGTATTCCCTTTTGCCTACTTCATTTGCTGCATTTTTTTATTTTCTCATTTCAGCAATTAAATTCAGTATCTCTTCTGTTATGCAAGGATTTGTACTAGGCCTTGTCTTTTTACCTACTCTATCCTCTGCTGCTTTCACTATTCCATCTCTTAGAGCTACCCATTGATCTTTATTGTATTTCTTTCCCCTGTTGTAATCAACCGTTGCCTACAGCTCTCTCATTAATTCTGTATTTTTCCAATTTCTTCAGTTTTAATCTACAATTCATAATCAATAAATTGTTGTCAGAGTCCACATCTGACCCTGGAAATGTCTAAGGACTAAAGGGGAATTTTAGACATGTACAAATAACGACGCCATGAGTGGAGAGAGCATCATGGAAATATTGAAACTGTGTGGCAAATGGTTGAAGAAAGATGTCTACTATACCGCGAAAGCCTACTTATATAGTTTCCAGCAAAAGTAGTATGTGAGATTACTGTAGCCCCCTATCTACTGCTTCCGTATGGACGTGAAGACAAGACTGGACTAACTACAGCACACACAGAGACACTTTAAGTGGTCATTCTACATGCACTCCATACACCAATAGGACGGAAAGAATCCCCATAATATCTACAACTACGTGATTACTCTGCTATTCACAATAAAGTGCCTGGCAGAGGGTTCAATGAACCACCTTCAGCTGTCGCTCTACTGTTTCATTCTCGAATGGCGCGCGGGAAAAACGAGCACTGAAATTTTTATTTGTTATCCCTGATTTCTCTCCACCTGAGGGTCTGGGGGTTAGAATAGGACCGAGGTATTCCTATCTGTCGTAAGCGGCGACCAAAAGGAGTCTCACACGTTTCGGCCTTTATGTGATGGTCCCCTGCAGGGTTTGACCTCCATTTTTCGAAATTTTCCCGAAGAGTGAGCCAATTGGGACGGGCTCCTTACATGGTACATAATGTCCATCATGCGCTGAGAACTCTCGCATACTTCGTCGACGTGGATCTGCACTTCCGCTATATTCTCCAAGTGTTGGGTGAGGTCACTCTCCTGGGTGCGTTTTCCTCCATCCTCTGTGCGGTATCGCTTTCTACGCTGTCGACGATAATGGACTTCTTAGCTCGTTTGCGTCTGAAATCCAGCATGGAAGCCAGTCCGTTGTGGTGGGGCCGCCACGTACCATGTTGGTTGTAGCCCCCTGACCACACAGGGATCGCTCTGCTGATGCTTGCGCCGTTAACTCCAAGCCAAGGAGTAGATGCCCGTCACGGTGGGGCATCGGGACTCCGGCAATGGACATTATGCGAGGTGGCCCTTGCTGCAGCTGAGTGGCGCCCGTGAGGACCCCTGGTCGGAATGTATTTCATCAGGTTGGATGACGTGCCATGAAGAGTAGTACGTCATCTCTCGCTGGTGGTCAAACGCTAAGCGGTCAGGCTAAGAAATACGACACCAAATCGCCCCCCCCCCCACCGGGCGCTGATAACCACGCAGTTGAGCGCCCCACAAACCAAACATCATCATCAAATCGCCCCCCCCCCCCTGGCCACACCATGGGAGGAATGCTAGGCTAGGGATGGCAGCGAAGTTTATTCACCCCAGTACATCGTATGTACGAGAGTTGATGGGGTATCTTTCTTGTCAATGAAACCTCAGTTGTTTGTGGAGCATTTAGAGGACAAGTTTGGGGGGGGGGGGGGTGGAGGACCGTCCAAATTGCGGTCATGGTCGGTCTTCATCAAAACAGCATCCTCTGCCCAGTCACGTCCACTACTCGCCTGTGACAAGCTGGGGGATGTTTCTGTTTCCATCACGCTCCATAAGAGCTTAAATATGGTCCAGGGTATCATTTCATGGGGAGCTTCTTTTGCAGTCTGACGATGAGCTGTTCGCCAATTGAGAGTGGCGAGGTGTCGATTTCGTCCGACGCGTCCAGCAGGCTCTGAGGGATAATCAGGTTGCCACTGGTGCCTTCATCTTGGCCTTCAAGGGTGACACATTACCCTAGAAGGTCAAAGTGATGGCCTGCCACTGTGACATAAATCCATATATCCCTGCCCCGCTGCAGTGCTTTAAGTGCTGGAAGTTTGGCCATATGTCTTCCTGCTGTACTTACAGCGTCACCTGTCGGGGTTGTGGACGTCCTTCACATCCCAATACTCTATGTGCCCCGCCTCCCATTTGTATCAACTGCAAAGAGCATCATTCGCCTTGCTCGCCAGACTGGAGGATTCTCCAGAAAGAAAAAAAAATAATGGAATACAAGACCCTGGACCGACTGACCTACGCTGAGGCTAGGAGAAAATATGAGAGGCTACATCCTGTGCATATGACGACAACCTACGCCGCCGCTACGACAACGGTTCTACCATCTTCCATTCTGCCTCGCAGTTGGCTCTCAGAGCCGTCAGACTCCACCTGCCCCCTAGATGGTGGGGGGCACTTCCCTCACTGTTGCTCCTGCACAACCTGCTTCAGGTGCAACAACCTCCCCCCCCCCCCCCCCCGCCCCAACCATTGGGGACGTCAGTCCCCACTTCTCAGCTGGAGAAGTGTAAGTCGTCTTCGGCTCCTCTCACCAGGAAGGGATCCCTTGGGTCACTCCCTTCTCAGGTTCCTACCAGTGGCAAAGCTGACACCCGCCAATGGCTGAAGCAACCACAGGTAGCTGGTCGTTGGGCTTCACGGTCCTCCTCAGTCCCTGAGACAGAATCAGTGAAGCCCTCTCAGCTGGAGAAAGCTGAGGAGCAGCGAGAGAAACCTAAAAAGAAGAAGACCCAAGAACCAAGGCGCTGCAGTGGCACCCACACCACCACTACCTACAATCTCTGAGGATGAGGTGGAAATCCTGGAGTCCGCTGAGGACATAGATCTCTCTGGGCCCTCAGACGCAATGGATGGTGATCACACAGGTACTCGTCTGGTGGCAGCAGGTGACCCTGAGGCGTAGACTGCCCCACTGAGTGTTTCATGGCTTCCCAGTCTCACGACTACGTAATGCTCCAGTGGAATTGCTGCGGTTTTTTCCACCACCTGGCTGAGCTATGGCGACTGTTAAGCTTTACACCTGCTTTCTGTATTGCCCTACAGGAAACCTGGTTCCCGGCGATGAGGACCCCTGCCCTCCATGGCTAGAAGGGATACTACAGGAACCGTAGCGACAATAATAGTGTCAGGTGTAGTTTGCGTCTATGTCCTGAAGTCAGTATGTAGTGAACCTGTGCCCCTTCAGACCCCTCTTGAAGCTGTGGCTGTAAAGATAAGGATGATGTGGGAAGTAACTATCTGCAATGTATATCTTCCTCCAGTTGGTGCAGTACCCCCGAATGTATTGGCTACACTGATTGATCAACTCCCTAAACATTTCCTACTTTTCTGAGATTTCACATGCATAACCCCATGTGGGGTGGCGCCATGCTTACTGGCCGAGGTAGGGAAGTCGAAAATTTACTGTCACAACTCGACCTCTGCCTCTTAAATACAGGTGCCCCAACACATTTCAGTGTGGCACGTGGCACATATTCGGCCATTGATCCATTGATCTCTCGGTTTGCAGTCCTGGCCTTTTCCCATCTATCCACTGGAGAGCACATGACGACCTGTGTGATAGTGAACACTTCGTCATCTTCCTGTCGCTCCCCTGGCGTCATGCGCATGGACACCTACCCAGTTGGGCTTTAAACAAGGCAGACTGGGAAACCTTCACCTCTGTGCTGTCATCGCTGAATCTTCCCCCCCCCCCCCCCCCATGGTGCCATAGATGTTGTCGTTGAGCAGGTCACTACAATGATCGTTTCTGCGGCGAAACACGCCATCCCTCGTTCTTTAGGGTGCCCCCAGCGAAAGATAGTCCCCTGGTGGTCGCCGGAAGTTGTTGAGGCAATTAAAGAGCGTCGGCGAGCTCTACAGTGACATAAGTGGCACCCTTCCGTAGAGCACCTAGTAGCCTTTAGGCGGTTCAGTGCTCGCGTTCGCCAGCTCAGAAAACGACGGAAACAGGAGTGTTGGTTTAATGTTCGGCGGCGCCCTCAGCATTGCGTTTACTCGACCTAGTGTACCACTCTGGCATTCGCCTAGCAACGGGAGGTTTTAGAACGAGTCCGGTGACCAGTGTCCTGCTGGAGACCGGAGTCCATCCATTGAAGGTTAGGCGTGAACAACTGCTCGCCAGTTACGCTGCACACGTTCGTAGTTCTCCTGCGCATCCGAATTACCGTCTCCTTCTCCCAACCATGGCGGTTCATCTCCCACATCGGCGACCCAGGTCAGGGCTTACGATTGCTGTTCTGTCTGAACTGGAGTCCTTCCCGTTACCACCTCTCCTCGAGGTCCATTCATGTACATCTCCATGGTGTACACCTAAGCCGCAGATTCTTCTGGACCTTTCGTATGGCCCTAAGGACTGCGTTAACCCTGCGGCTCTCCGCTATCATTCCTAGAGAGGAATGTATCGGGACCATGAAGTGGTTTACACCTACGGCTCGATGGCTGATGGTCACATAGGCTTTGCGAATGTTCATGGAGGACATACTGATCAGCAGTCCTTGCCAGATGGCTGCGGTGTTTTCACTGCAGAGCTGGCGGCCATTTCTTTTGCTCCTGAGCACATCTGCTCATGCCCTGGCAAGTCATTTAGTCTGTGTACTGACTCCTTGAGCAGCCTACAAGCTATCGACCAGTGTTACCCTTGCCATCCTTTGGTAGCGTCCATTTAGGAGTCCATCTATGCCCTGGAACAGTCCCGTCGTACAGTGGTGTTTGTGTGGACCTCCAGGACACGTCGGAATCCCAGCCAACGAAGTTGATGACAGGTTGGCCAAACAGGCTACGCGGAAACCGCTTGTGGAGGGGGGCATATCCGAAACTGACCTGCGTTCTGTCTTACAACATAGGGTTTTTCGGCTTTGGAACACGGAATGGCATAACAGTACGGACAACAAACTGCGTGTCATTAAGGAGACTACGAATGTGTGGAAGTCTTCCATGCGGTCCTTTCGCAGCGAATCAGTTGTCCTTTGTCGGCTCCGCATTAGCCATACGTGGCTAACGCATGGTTAACTCCTCCATGGCGGGGACCCACCTTGGTGTCGCTGTAGCTCACAAATGACGGTCGTCCATCTCTTGTTGGACTTACCACTTTTAGCCGCTCTGTGTCGGACTTATAATTTTCCTAGCACCCTACTTTCGGTGTTGAGCGACAATGCCTCAACAGCAGCTTTAGTTTATATGTTTTATTCGTGAGGGTGGGTTTTATCATTTGATCTAAGTTTCAGCGCATGTCCTTTGTCCCTCTGTGTCCTCCACCCTAGTGATTTAGGGTGGAGGTTTTAATGTGTTGCAGAGTGGCTGGCTTCTCCTTTTTATTCTCATGGTCAGCCAGCCATGGTAATCTGCTCTCTTGTTTAGATCTCTTCTACATGTTTCTTTGGCTCTGAGCACTATGGGACTTAACATCTGTGGTCATCAGTCCCCTAGGACTTAGAACTACTTAAACCCAACTAACCTAAGGACATCACACACATCCATGCCCAAGGCAGGATTCGAACCTGCAACCGTAGCAGTCGCGCGGTTCCGGACTAGAACCGCGCATGTTTCTTTCGTCTCTCTGTGGTTTTCTTGTCCGATTTTGTCCATTTTAGTGTTTGTTGTCCTTCTGTCATTCTTGTGGTTTTCTTCTTTCTTCCTGCTGTGTTTTCTATGTCTCGATTATTTTACTCCCGCCCTTGTGGAATTATTTTAATCGAAACGAGGGACTGGTGACTTAGCAATTTGGTTTCTCTCTCCTCTTTTAAACCAACCAACCAACCTGAGTTCTCTTATTTTATCGTGATGATCATTTGTCCCTATGTAAGTGGGTGCCAAGAGAATGTTTTCGCAATCGGAGGAGAAAACTGGTGACTGAAATTTTATGAGGAGATCCCGTTGCCACGAAAAACGCCTTTGTTTTAATGATTGCGACTCCAAATCATGTATCATGTCTACGGCATTGTCTCCTCTATTTCGCGATAATACAAAACGAGCTACCCTTCTTTGTACTTTTTCGATGTCATCCATCAGCCCGATCTGACGCGGATTCCACACCGCACAGCAATACTCCAGAATAGGGCGGACAAGCGTGGTGTAAGCAGTCTCTTTAGTAGACCTGTTGCACATTCTAAGTGTTCTGCCACTGAATCGCAGTCTTTGGTTTGCTCTACCCACAACATTATCTATGTGATCGTTCAAATTTATGGTATTTGTAACTGTAATCCCTAAGTATTTAGTTGAATTTACGGCCTTCAGATTTGTGTGACTTATAGCGTAATCTAAATGAAGCTGATTTCTTTTAGTACTCACGTGAATAACTTCACACTTTGCTTTATTCAGAGTCAATTGCCACTTTTCGCACCGCACATATATCTTACCTAAATCATTTGGCAATTCGTTTTGGTCATTTGATGACTTTACAAGATGGTAAATGAAAGCATCATCTGCAAACAATCTAAGACGGCTTCTAAGATCGTCTCCTATACCGTTAATATAGATCAAGAACAATAGAGGACCTATAACACTTTCTGGGGGAACGCTGGATATTACTTCTGTTGTACTCGAGGAGTTTCCGTCTGTTACTACGAACTGTGACCTTTCTGATAGGGAATCACGAAACCAGTCGCACAACTGAGGCGATATTCCATAGGCACGCAGTTTGGTTAGAAGACGCTTGTGAGGAACGGTGTCGAAAGCCTTCTGGAAATCTAAAAATATGGAATCAATTTGAAATCCCCTGTCGATAGCACTCATTACTTCATTTGTATAAAGAGCTAGCTGTGTTTCGCAAGAACGATATTTTCTGAATCCGTGCTGACTATTGTCAATAAATCGTTTCCTTCGATGTACTTCATAATTTTCGAATATAGTATATGTTCCAAAACCCCACTGCAAATCGACATTAGTGATATGGGCCTGTAATTAAACGGATTTCTCCTACTTCCATTTTTGGGTATTGGTGTAACTTGAGCAATTTTCCAGTCTTTAGGTACGGATCTTTCTGTGAGCGAGTGGTTGTATATAATTGCTAAATATGGAGCTATTGTATCAGCATACTCTGAGAGGAACCTGACTGGTATACAATATGGACCGGAAGCCTTGCCTTTATTAAGTGATTTAAGCTGCTTTGCCACACCGAAGATATAAATTTCTAAGTTTCTCATCTTGACAGTTGTTCTTGATTGGAATTTGGAATGCTTACTTCGTCTTCTTTGGTGAAGGAGTTTCGGAAAACCGTGTTTAATAACTCTGCTTTAGTGACTCTGTCATCAGTGACTTCACCGTTGTTATCGCGCAGTGAAAGTATTGATTGTGTCTTGCCACTGGTGTGCTTTATGTATGACCAGAATCTCTTTGGGTTTTCTGCCACATTTCGAGGCAGTTTCGTTGTGGAAATTATTGAAAGCATCTCGCATTGAAGTACGCACTATATTTCGAACTTCTGCAAAACTTTGCCAGTCTGTTGGATTTTGCGTTCTTTTAAATTTGGTATGCTTTTTTCGCTGCTCTTGCAACAGCGATCTCACCCGTTTAGTGTACCATGGGGGATTAGTACCATCACTTAGTAATATATGTGGTATTTATCTCTCAATCTCTGTCGATACCATCTCTTTGAAATCATTCCACATGATCAGATCGGAATGAGTGCAGGCTGTCTCTTAAAACGGTGTTAAGAGCATTTTTATCAGCTTTCTTAAGTAGATATACTGTGCGTTTCTTTTTGGTGATTTTAGGAGCTACGGTATTCAGTCTAGAAGTACTGCCTTGTGGTCGCTAATCCCTGTATTCGTCACGATACTCACTATTTGTCCAGGATTATTTGTTGCTAAGAGGTCAAGTATGCTTTCGCTACCATTTACGCTTTTAGCGGGCTCATTAACTTATTGTTTAAAACAATTTTCTGAGAAAGCATTCAGTACAATTTCGGCTGACGTTTTATGCCTGAGCCGGCCGGAGTGGCCGTGCGGTTCTGGGCGCTACAGTCTGAAACCGAGCGACCGCTACGGTCGTAGGTTCGAATCCTGCCTCGGGCATGGATGTGTGTGATGACCTTAGGTTAGTTAGGTTTAATTTGTTCTAAGTTCTAGGCGACTGATGACCTCAGAAGTTAAGTAGCATAGTGCTCAGAGCCATTTTATGCCTGCCGCAGGCTTAAAACGTATAATTTTTCTAGGATATCGAGTGTAGATTATATTGCGGCAAGTAGCCTGGACGGAGCACTTCAAAGTGGTTTTTCAGAATTTGATGTAGATGTAAATGCTCATGTAAGTATCATGCATTTTACAATTCTGTAATTGTCTGAGGTTTGGAAATGGTAGCAAATATTGCCGAAGTACCGTCAGATGTGAGTACTGCGCAATGATTCATAAAGGCAAGGGTTGTGGGCAGTTGATTCTCTAGCTTCTTTTCGTTTTTTGTGTTTTATTGCCGTAGTAATCGTAATGTATCCTGAAGCTGTTCTTTCAACACAAGGAAATAATGTCTATAAACCATCGTACCTTCCGAGAAGCAGCATACACACTGAAGACCCAAGAAACTGGTACACCTGCCTAGTACCATGTAGGGTCCCCGCGAGCACGCAGAAGTGCCGCAAAACTACGTGGCATGGACTCGACTAATGTCTGAAGTAGTGCTGGAGGGAATAGACATCATGAATCCTGTGTGGATGTCCATACATACGTAATAGTACGAGGGGGTGGAGATCACTTCTGAACAGCACGTTGCAAGGCATCATAGATATGCTCAATAATGTTCATGTCTGGGGAGTTTGGTTGTCAGCGGAAGTGTTTAAATTCAGAAGTGTGTTCCTGGAGCCTATTTGTTGCTGTTAGAAATAATTTATCTTGTTGCGAAATTGAAGTAGAGTGTTCCTCTGAGTTAGTATGAGCATAGGTCATTGTTGGCAACCGGAATAAAATTACAGTTGGACCCTTTTACCGATCTCCAATTCAGATGTTACAATTTCTGAAAAGTTCAAAGAAAACTTGAGTTTAATATCAAACACGTACCCGACTCATACAATTATAGATGGTGGTGACTTTAATTTACCCTCGATATGTTGGCAAAAATACATATTTAATTCCGGAGGTAAACATAAAAGATCATCCGACATTGTGCTAAACGCATTCTCTGAAAATCATTTCGAGCAGTTAGTTCATGTGCCCACGCGAATAGTAAACGGTTGCGAAAACACACTTGACCTGTTACCAACAAATAATTCTGAGTAATAACGAGTATCGAAACAGATACAGGGATTAGTGAATACAGGGTTGTCGTAGCGAGACTGAATATTGTAACCTCCAAATCCTCCAAAAATATACCTATTCAAAAAAGCAGATAAAAATTCACTTGGCGCCTTCGTGAGAGACAATAACCACACATTCCAAATTACCAGTGTAAGAGCAGACCAGCTGTGGCTTGAATTCAGAGAAACAGTATAGGCAGCATTTGAGAGATTTATACCAAATAAATTAACAAATGACGGAGCTGATCCTCCTCGGCAAACAAAACGGGTCAGAACACTGTTGCGGAAACAACGAAAAAACATGCCAAATTGAAAAAGAGACAAAATCTCCAAGATGGGCAATCTTTTACGAAAGCTCGAAATTTAGTGTGGATTTTAATAAGAGAAGCTTAGAATAATTTCCTCAACGAAACTTTGTCTCGAAACCCAGCAGAAAATCCAAAGAGATTTAGGTCGTATGTAAAGTATGCTAGCGGCAAGACACAGTATGCCTTATCTGCGCGAGAGCAATGGAAATACTTTCGAAGACAGTGCTGCCAAAACATAGTTACTAAACACAGCCTTCCGAAATGCCTTTACCAGAGAGGACGAAGTAAATATTCCAGAATTCGGATCAAGAACAACTGCCAACATGAGTAACGTATAAGTGGATACCCTCGGAGTAGTGAAGCAACTTAAATCACTTAATAAAAGCAAGTCTCCTGGTCCAGACTGTATACCAATTAGGTTCCTTTCAGAGTATGCTGATGCAATAGCTCTACACTTAACAATTATATACAACGGTTCGTTCCATGAAAGATCCGTACCCAAAAACTGGAAAGTTGCACAGGTCATACCAATATTCAAGAAAGGTAGAAGTAGTCCACTAAATTACAGGCCCATATCGTTAACGTCGATATGCAGCAGGATTTTGGAACATATATTGTGTTCGAATCTTAGGAATTACCTCGAAGAAAGCTGTGTATTGACACACAGTCAACATGGATTTTGAAAACATCGTTCTTGTGAAACATAACTTTACTCGCGCGAAGTGTTGAGCGCTATCGACAAGTGATTTCAAAATTATTCTGTATTTCTGGATTTACGTAAGGCTTTTGACACTATCCCACACATGCGGCGTGTAATGAAATTATGTGCCTACGGATTATCGCTTCAGTTTTGTGACTGGAGTCGTGATTTCCTATCAGGGAAATCACAGTTAGCAGTAACTGACGGAAACTCACACAGTAAAACAGAATGATTTCTGGCGTTCCCCAGGGTAGTGTTATAGGCCCTTTCCTGTTCCTTATCTATATAAACGATTTGAGATACAATCTGAGCAGCCGTCTTAAGTTGTTTGCAGATGACGCTGTCGTTTACCGACTAGTAAAGTCATCAGAAGATGAAAACAAACTTCAAAACGGTTTAGCAAAGATATATGTATAGTGCGAAAATTGGCAATTGACCCTAAATCACGAAAACTGTGAGGTCATTCACATGAGTGCTAATAGGAATCCGTTAAACTCCGGTCACACGATAAATCAGTCAAGTCCAAAGGCAGTAAATTCAACTAAATACCTAGGAATTAAAATTACGAACAACTTAAACTGGAAGGAAACATAGAAAATGTTTTGAGGAAGGCTAACCAAAGACTGCGTTTTATTGGCAGGACACTTAGGAAATGTAACGTATATACGAAGGAGATTTCCCACACTACGATTGTCCGTTTTCTTCTAGAATAGTGGTGCGCGGTGTAGGATCCTTACCAGATAGGATTGACGGAGTACATCGGAAAAGTTCAAAGAAGGGCAGCACGTTTTGTATTATCGCGAAATATGGGAGAGTGTGTCACTGAAATGATACAGAATTTGGGATGGACATCATTAAAACAAAGGCGTATTTCGTTGTGGAGGAATCTTCTCACGAAATTCCAATCATCATCTTTCTCCTCCGAATGCGAAAGTATTTTGTTGGTATCGACCGACATAGGGAGGAACGATCACCACGATAAAATAAGGGAAATCAGAGCTCGTACGGAAATACGTAGGTGTTCGTTCTTTCCGCACGCTATACGAGATTGG
Organism: Schistocerca cancellata; assembly: GCF_023864275.1. NCBI lineage: Eukaryota > Metazoa > Arthropoda > Insecta > Orthoptera > Acrididae > Schistocerca > Schistocerca cancellata. The sequence continues at coordinate 1,136,087,639 of NC_064626.1, read as the reverse complement.
AATAATACAGAATTGTGAAAGTGGTTCGATGAATCCTCTGGCAGGCACTTAAATGTGATTTGCAGAGTATCCTTGTAGATGTAGGTGTACATAGACGTAGCAATTGCGCCAGACCCTTGTTGTCATATACAGGCTTTGCCGACCACAGCGCCGTATTCTGCCTGTTCACATACACATGCCAATACCAGTTTCTTTGGCGCTTCAGTGTACGTGTGTTTCGTGACCGCGAGTCGCAGCTCCTGCAAGCTAGACTTCTCTGCTGTAACGGAGGCTACACGGGTCAGCCTCAAAGCGAGGCAGAGCGAAACCGCTGGGAAATTCTAGTGGCTTATTACAGTGTGGCAAACAGAGTTGGAAGTATGTTTGACGTAGAGCATCACGTGGAACACCTAGTGCGGAGCTTCGTGTCGGTGAGCACCAAGTTACAAGTTCACGGCTTTACCGTTAGAGTTCATGAGTGAGTTCGAGCGAGAGGCAGTCGAGTCACAGCTCCAGTTAATCCCAGCGCACCTGTCCGTAGAACGATCTGCCGCTCATTACACTTTGCCGACCGGCGACGCCACAGTGGTGTCGTGCGCGAAATAGCGGTGAACGGCCGGCGACACCACAATGGTGTCGTGTGTATCGTATCGCTAAGTACCCGGCGACAACACAGTGGTGTCGTGTGCATCGTATCGCGCAGTGGCCGGTGACAGCACTTAAGTATCTTTTTCATTCTGTTGGTGTTTTGTTTAGGTAACAATACGTTACAAACGTCAACAAGTTTTTTTTTGTTTTCATAAGTACTTTCACAAGTACATAACACTTGGTCTAAGAATCATGAAAGAGGGTAGTATACATGGAAGAACCCTGGAGATACTAAAAGGTATCAGATAGATTATATAATGGTAAGACAGACATTTAGGAACCAGGTTTTAAATTGTAAGACATTTCCAGGGGCAGATGTGGACTCTGACCACAATCTATTGGTTATGACCTGTAGATTAAAACTGAAGAAACTGCAAAAAGGTGGGAAAATAAGGAGATAAGACCTGGATAAACTGAAAGAACCAGAGGTTGTACAGAGTTTCAGTGAGAGCATAAGGGAACAATTGACAGGAATGGGGGAAAGAAATACAGTAGAAGAAGAATGGGTAGCTTTGAGGGATGAAGTAGTGAAGGCAGCAGAGGATCAAGTAGGTAAAAAGACGAGGGCTAGTAGAAATCCTTGGGTAACAGAAGAAATACTGAATTTAATTGATGAAAGGAGAAAATATAAAAATGCAGTAAATGAAGCAGGCAAAAAGGAAAGAAACGTCTCAAAAATGAGATCGACAGGAAGTGCAAAATGGCTAAGCAGGGATGGCTAGAGGACAAATGTAAGGATATAGAGGCTTATCTAACTAGGGATAAGATAGATACTGCCTACAGGAAAATTAAAGAAACCTTTGGAGAAAAGAGAACCACTTGCATGAATATCAAGAGCTCAGATGGACACCCAGTTCTAAGCAAAGAAGGGAAAGCAGAAAGGTGGAAGGATTATATAGAGGGTCTATACAAGGACGATGTACTTGAGGACAATATTATGGAAATGGAAGAGGATGTAGATGAAGATGAAATGGGAGATACGATACTACTGAAAGACCTGAGTCGAAACAAGGCCCCCGGAGTAGACAACATACCATTGGAACTACTGACGGCCTTGGGAGAGCTAGTCCTGACTAAACTCTACCATCTGGTGAGCAAGATGTATGACACAGGCGAAATACCCTCAGACTTCAAGAAGAATATAATAATTCCAATCCCAAAGAAAGCAGGTGTTGACAGATGTGAAAATTACCGAACAATCAGTTTAATAATCCACAGCTGCAAAATACTAACACGAATTCTTTACAGACGAATGGAAAAACTAGTAGAAGCCGACCTCGGGGAAGATCAGTTTGGATTCCATAGAAATACTGGAACACGTGAGGCAATACTGACCCTACGACTTACCTTAGAAGAAAGATTAAGGAAAGGCAAACGTACGTTTCTAGCATTTGTAGACTTAGAGAAAGCTTTTGACAATGTTGACTGGAATACCCTCTTTCAAATTCTAAAGGTGGCAGGGGTAAAGTACAGGGAGCGAAAGGCTATTTACAATTTGTACAGAAACCAGATGGCAGTTATAAGAGTCGAGGGACATGAAAGGGAAGCAGTGGTTGGGAAGGGAGTAAGACAGGGTTGTAGCCTCTCCCCGATGTTATTAAATCTGTGTATTGAGCAAGCAGTAAAGGAAACAAAAGAAAAATTCGCAGTAGGTATTAAAATCCATGAAGAAGAAATAAAAACTTTGAGGTTCTCCGATGACATTGTAATTCTGGGCACTTAAAGTAGTAAAGGAGTTTTGCTATTTGGGGAGCAAAATAACTGATGATGGTCGAAGTAGAGAAGATATAAAATGTAGACTGGGAATGGCAAGGAAAGCGTTTCTGAAGAAGAGAAATTTGTTAACATCAAGTATAGATTTAAGTCTCAGGAAGTCGTTTCTGAAAGTATTTGTATGGAGTGTAGCCATGTATGGAAGTGAAACATGGACGATAAATAGTTTGGACAAGAAGAGAATATAAGCTTTCGAAATGTGGTGCTACAGAAGAATGCTGAAGAGTAGATGGGTAGATCACATAACTAATGAGGAAGTATTGAATAGGATTGGGGAGGAGAAAAGTTTGTGGCACAACTTGACCAGAAGAAGGGATGGGTTGGTAGGAAATGTTCTGAGGCATCAAGGGATCACCAATTTAGTATTGGAGGGCAGCGCGGAGGGTAAAAATCGTATAGGGAGACCAAGAGATGAATACACTAAGCAGATTCAGAAGGATGTAGGTTGCAGTAGGTACTGGGAGATGAAGCAACTTGCACAGGATAGAGTAGCACGGAGAGCTGCATCAAACCAGTCTCAGGACTGAAGACCACAACAACAACAAGTACTTGTGCACGTTCATCATGGAAGATAGTGAAATACGTCCAAGAAGACTTCGGCGAACGCTACGTTTGCCAACTGATTCGGATGAATCAGACGAAGAAGACAGACTATGGTTTACTGTGGACCAATAATAAATTTGAAGGAAACCCCGGGTCCACACACATTTCCCAAAGAGACACAGAGCCTCGTGGATATCGTAGAATTATATATTGGGATCGATCTATTTATATATATTAGCAACGAAACCAACAAGTATTACAGTCAAAAATTGCGATAGAAGGATACTAGATAAAAAATGTCGAATTTGTCGACGTTACGGAACCCGTACATAAAAAATGCCACTGTGGCAATTATGGAGGTTTGGGGTGTCGCATTGTCCTGATGGAATTATCCAAATCCGTAAGAATGCACAATGGACATGAATGGATGCAGGTGATTACACAGGATGCATACGAACGTGTCACCTGTCACAGTAATATCTAGACGAATCAGGGATCACATATCTCTCCAACTGCACACGCGCCACACCATTACAGAGCCTACACCAGCTTAAACAGTACCCTGATAGCATGCAGGGTCCATGTCTCCAGACCCGGACACGTGCATCTGCTCGATACAATTTTAAACGAGACTCGTCCGGCTGGGCGATATGTTTCCAGTCATGAACAGTCCAAGATCGGCGTTGACAGGCCCAGGCGAGGCGTAAAGATTTGTGTCGTGCAGTCATCAAGGGTACACAAGTGGGATTGCGGCTCCGAAAGCCCATATCGATTATGTTTTGTTGAAAGGTTTGCCCGCTGACACTTGTGGATGGCCCAGCATTGGAATCTGCAGCAATTTGCGGAAGGGTTGCACTTCTGTCACGCTGAATGATTCTCTTCAGCCGTAGTTGGTCCCGTTCTTGAAGGATTTTTTCCGGCCGCAGCGTTGTCGGACATCAGATGTTTCACCGTATTCCTGCTATTCACGGTATACTAGTGAAATGGTCGTACGGGAAAATCCTCACTTGATCGGTGCCTCGGAATTGATGTGCCCTGTCACTCGTGCGCCGACTATAACACCACGCTGAAACTCAATTAAATCTTTGTAACCTGCCATGGTAGCAGCAGTAACCGATCTATCGACTGCGCCAGACACTTGTCTTATACTGGATTTGCCGACCGCAGTGCCGTACTCTGCCTGTTTACATATCTCTGCATTTGAATATGCATGCCCATAGCAGTTTCTTCGGCGCTTCAGTGTACAATATGACAAGAACCACGAGGGTACAATAAGACTGTAAGACCAACAACAAGGTACACGGATTAAGAAGGGTGTAAGGCAGTGATGTAGCTTCTATCCCCAACTCTTGAATCTACAGTATGTGATCAAAAGTATCCGGACACCCACAACAACATACGCTTTTCATAGCAGGTACATTTTGCCACCTACTGCCAGGTACTCCGTATCAGCGACCTCAACAGACATTAGACATCGTCAGAGAGCAGAATGGGGCGCTCCACGGAACTCACGGCTTCGAACGTGGTCAGGTGACTGGGTGTCACTTGTGTCATACGTCTGTACGCCAGATTTCCACGATCCTAAACATCCCTAGGACCACTCTTTCTGATGCGATAGTGAAGTGGAAACATGAAGGGACACGTACAACACAAAAGCGTACAGGCCGACCTCGTCTGTTGACTGACAGAGATCGCCGACAGTTGAAGAGACTCTTAATGTATAATAGGCACACATCTATCCAGACCATCACACAGGAATTCCAAACTGCATCAGGATACACTGCAAGTACTATGACAGTTAGGCAGGAGATGAGAAAACTAGGATTTCACGGTCGAGCGACTGCTGAGAAGCCACACGTCATGACGGTAAATGCCAAACAACGCCTCGCTTGGTGTAAGGAGCATAAACAATGGAAAAACAGTGGAAAAAGTTGTGTGGAGTGACGAATCACGGTACACAATGTGGCGATCCGACGGCAGGGTGTAGGTATGGCGAATGCCTGGTGAACGTCGTCTGCCAGCATGTGTACTGACAACAGTAAAATTCGGAGGCAGTGGTGTAATGGTGTGGTCGTGTTTTACATGGAGGGCGCTTACACCCATTGTTGTTTTGCTTGGCACTATCACAGCAAAGGCCCACATTGATGTTTTAAGCACCTTCTTGCTTCCCACTGCTGAAGAGCAATTCAGGGATGGCAATTGCATATTTTCACACGATCAAGCACATATTCATAATGCACGGCATGTGGCGGAGTGGTGACACGACAATAACATACCTGTGATGGACTAGCCTGCACAGAATCCTGACCTGAATCCTATAGAAGACCTTTTGCATGTTTTGGAACGCCGACTTCGTGCCAGGCCTCACCGACCTACATCGGTACCACTCCTCAGTGCAGCACTCGGTGAAGAATGGCCTGCCATTCCCCAAGAAACCTTCCAGCACCTGATTGAACGTATGCCTACGCGAGTGGAAGCTGTCGTCAAGGCTAAGGGTGGGCCAACACTATATTTGAACTCCAGCATTACCGATGAAGGGCGCCATGAACTTGTTAGTTGGCCACGTGTCCGGATACTTTTGATCACATGGTGTATACATCGAAGAAGCAAAAACTGAAATAAAAGAAAGATCCTCTTGGGTGAGAGGATATCGAAGATAAGATTCGCTGATGACGTTGCTGTTCTGGGTAAAAGTGAAGAAGAATTACAGGCTGTGTTGAATGGAAAAAGCAGTCTAATGAGTACATAATAGTAGTGGAGCTACGCACTTTCTGGGAAAGCTAGCATTGTTCACATATTTATTCAAGATGGTGCATTCAAAATGGAGCCACAGCTGTTGCAAAGTTGCACTGACGTCATGAAGGGAAATTCAAATTTTGGAGAGAAATAGGGCAATTGGGGTACCCAACTGATCTAACGCCCATAAACCCTCCCCCCCCCACTCCAATAATGTCATCCACTCCACCCCTACACTACCACCCCATTCCTCGAAATATCGGGAAGCGATCAATCTCTGTCCAGCTGCTGGAGAGGGAGGTTGGATGAGTGTACTTTATTTATTTTTGGTGGGAAACTGTAGTAAAGATGCGCTAATACCTACACACCTGTATGCATGATGCTACACAACGAGGGACTAAAATTGCAATATAGCTCAAAATTGATGGTTAGAAAGTTGATGTTATCCTGCTGGAAACGAATTCACAATACCACTCGAAACCAGTAGCAGGCGGACACAACACAAATAGTAACTGTACATTTGACGATCCCTTCACCTACAAGTCGAAATAAATTTCTATGATGTATTTGTGAACTGATGGGCAAAAACAACCAGTCTAAACCAGTCTCTACTAACCTAATTTCCCCACCCTTCCCTCCACTCCTATGACATCACGCACCAGCAACATAACATAACCCCACCCAAGTAAATGGCGTGCAATTGGTACCCTAACTGCCCTATGTCCTGCCAAAATTTAATTTCCCAACATGACTTCAGTACAATGTTGCCCCATCTCTGTCCGCCATCTTGGATCCTCCGTTTTGAATAAATCTGGCAACAATACAAACTGTCCCAGAAGGTGCCTAGCTCCACTACTCAGAGTATGTGGTAGGAGTATAAAAAAGAAAGATGAAAGTAATGAGAAGCAGCAGAAATGAGAACAGTGGAAAACTTAACTGAGAACAGGTACCAAGGAAGGTAGGATTGGGTTACAATTGTGGGTGGAGCCATAATCAATTGCTGTTGGTTAGTTTATTTTTCAATCACGTATACTTTATTTGGAAACAACAACAATAAATTAAGAATTGTACCATGGTTGAAGGCCTTAATGACAAAAAATCAACTATTTTTCGACTGAAGTCTCCAATAGTAATAATTTAAAAAAGTTTCATGGCTGAAGGCCAGACTAGCAATCCTTTAAGAACCAGTTAAACATCTTCAAACTTGAAATTACCGTTATTAATTTTTTTAAAAAACAATCATCAGATCTGACCAAACCAAGGAAAAGGGGGGGGAGGGGGGAGATTTTGCTTCAAGGATCGACCTGGGAAAGTACCTCAAAAGATCGCAAGCTATGAGACAGGCAGCCAAATTGCATTCACTTCACAAGACGGTAACTCAGACTAGTGGCAGTTGAAACGTATGACCAATAATAATTTGCCGATTCTACCTAATGTCCGGTGACCAATGCAATGATGGAATAACGCACCCAAGCTGGAACCAGCAGTCAGCACTATGTCTTCAGACTCCGGTGTTTGGAGCATCCGAAAACAGAAAGGAACCACTCCTAGCAGAGTAGGGAAAAGGAAACCACCGGGCCCACAAATCAAGGAAGCTGTCAAACTACACAGCAGCGGCAAGGCGAGGAAAAGTACACTGCCGTAACATAAGCTCCAGGGCAGGCAACTGGTTAGCGGCCACTACGCAGGAAAAATACCACTGGTTGAACTTGGCAAATAATATCATACAGAATGCAACAACTAATAATAAGAAGTGGAGGAAGGCTAATTAGGTTCGCCTTCCCCAAACGCTCCACTCGCTGCTCTTCATCTCAGCGACACTGCAAGCAGCAGCACGCAAGCAAATGGAGAGATCTCACGATGGTGGAGGTTTCACTACTTGAATTAAGATGCACTCAGTTTAAACTTCCTGGATCCAGTTGAGACAGTGCATACGTGCCGCCAGTGGTCCCTGCATGTTCTCACGCTGCGCGGACCTGGCTGCTCGGCCGTCCCCAACCGAACCGCCGACTGACACCACATGGAAAAACACCACAATGTCTGCCAAAGATAGTACCACCGTTACTAAATATCTATAACCGCCGCTGCTGCCAAGAGCGGACAGGCAATGCTTGTAATTGTAGTGGCTCCAATGAACACAAGAAGAAGAAGAAGAAAAAGAAGAAGAAGGCGACAACCATAACTATACCAACTAAACGATTCCAACCTAGCAACAACACCAATGCGAGCCGCAGCATGTTTAATTAACATCAGGATTGGTTATCGCAAAGTAGACGAATTTGTGGAATTCTGTTATCTAGGCAGTAAAATAACCTATGATGGTCATAGTGAGGAGGATATAAAAAGCAGTCTAACACTGGGAAAAAGGGCACTCCTGGCCAAGAGAAGTCGTCGAATATCACACATTGACTTTAATTTGAGAAAGAAATTTCTAAGAATGTATGTTTGGAGTACAGCGTTGTACTGTAGTGAGACATGGATTGTGGGAAAATCCGAACAGAGCAGATTCGGAACATTTTAGATGTAGTACTATAGAAAAATGTTAAAAATTAGATGGACTGATAAGGTAAGAAATGACGAGGTTCTTCGCAGAATAAGCCAGGCAAGAATTATGTGAAAAGCACTAACAAGAAGAAGGGTAGGATGATAGGACATTTTTTAAGACTTGAAAGAATAACTTCCATGGTAATAGAGGAGGCTATCGAGTGTACAAACTGTAGAAGAAGAGGAAGAGTGGAATACATCCAACAAGTAATTGAAGACTTAGGTTATAAGTGCTGCTCTGGGATAAGAAGGTTGGCACAGAAGAGGAAATCGTGGCTGGCTGCATCAAGCCAGTCAGAAGACTGACGAGGTTCTTCGCAGAATAAGCCAGGCAAGAATTATGTGAAAAGCACTAACAAGAAGAAGGGTAGGATGATAGGACATTTTTTAAGACTTGAAAGAATAACTTCCATGGTAATAGAGGAGGCTATCGAGTGTACAAACTGTAGAAGAAGAGGAAGAGTGGAATACATCCAACAAGTAATTGAAGACTTAGGTTATAAGTGCTGCTCTGGGATAAGAAGGTTGGCACAGAAGAGGAAATCGTGGCTGGCTGCATCAAGCCAGTCAGAAGACTGATGACACATAAAAGAGAAGAGTGACTGTTCGCTGTTAGCGAAACTGTTTTATGTGGACGGCAACAATTACTGTGCTGGATTGAGAGAATGTCGCGAACTCGGTCGGAGGAGAGGCCAGATGTCATTAAATGTTTTAACGAAGAATCTAAAACATGGGTCAGCTTGATACGGCATTTGGAAGCGTAAGGTGTCCTATCGCGGTGAAAATTATCAACGAGATTTCTGTTGCTGTAACTGACGGTGCAGCACATGTGCCAGGTAGTGGTACGCTCGTGCACTGTCACGAGAATTGTCTCTCAGATGGTCAATGTTTCGCGATCTGTATTAGACTGGAACCTTTACAAGATCCAAAACGTGCAGCAACTGAAACTTTGTGATCGACAGTATGATTCTGAATTTGCTCTTCGGTTTCTAGCACAGATCGAAGTTGACGACACGTAGCCAGGAAATGTTCTATTGAGTGACGAGACACATTTTTAACACAACAGGGAGCAGTGGATACACAGAACTTCTGAATTTGGGGTTCTGTTAAACCACGTATTGTGCCCAAAGAGTCATACCACTCGCCGCATGTGACTCTGTGGTGTAGATTCGCAAGCACCTGTATTCTTGGTCCACCCTTCTTTGAAGAGAATACAGCCAGAGGGCCTGACCGATTTACCGTGACATCTGCACGTTATCGAGACCTCTAACAGCATGTGACTCATGCTTTGAGAGAGTGGTGTGTAAACTATTGTTTTCATGCAAGATGGGGCAACATCTAATGTCGCTAACATAGTGACACATCTGCGTAATGCAACTTTCCCCCAACGTCTTACCTCCAGAGATTTTCCAGAAGCGTACTCAGCAAGATCATCTGATCTAAATCCATCTGACTTTTGGGTCTGGGGATATTTAAAATAATTCGTTTACCTGAACTGAACACCAGTACACAGGAACACATTACTCAGAGTGCTCAGACTGCACTGAAACTGCTGCAAGCAACTGTTGATCATGTCATTTTACGGTTGAAGCATCTCTTCGACGTCTCTGGTGCTCATACTGAACAAATTGTGTATGCAGCAGTTAATAATAAAATCAACATTAGCTTTTCTCACTTGTTTGACCTTTTCTACCCATGTCCCATTGCTAATCCATTACATGTGAAAATACTTCAATGCGTCTTTCTTGCATTCACAGCGCCAGGTTTGCACCTGGTGGCCAAAATTGGAACCAATTTTTTTCTCCAACGTAAATCGGTTCGGTATCGAAAACTTTTCGCTGCCATTCGATAATTACATCCACACCTGACCTCCGTGAATAGCTGCAATTTAATTATAATCGCCCGGTAGTTCTACACAAAACACAGGAGATGTGCCTTGCAGTGGTCGTTAGTGGTTAACAACACCAGCTGACGCCGGCTACCTGTAACAAATATGGCTAGTAATTCCTCTGATAAGAAAGTGATCGAACTGCGCACAGCCTTTTTAGAGCCAAGTGGGAGCGCTTTTTCGAGCCAGACCGTACACAGCCATTTCAACGCCATCAGTTTTTCCTATAGGTGCCCATTACGAACAGCTGTTCAGCACCATCGCCATGGTTCGCAAAGAAATTGGTTGATGGTACTCTTAGAATGGTACCTGGATCTATGGTGTCGGTCCTCTTCACCGCCAAGTGCAATATTTCTCTGACATCTGATGACGTCGTAGAACAGGGTGGAGGTGCTCAGGTACCAAAGCAGGTCTCAAGCATCTCGGTCTTGTTATCCCGTGAGTACAGCATGGAGGAGGGTCAGTCAAGTTTTGCGCCTGTCCGGAGCGCAAATGTCAGACGCATCTCATCGTTATCCGGCATGTTTTTGAGATTTTGTAGTATCGGAGTAGCATCCTCCAAACTATTATCACGCTGCACAACCAACGTTACAGACATGGGTTCGTTGCTGAAGATGATAATGTGCGAGTACACCCATTGAACACATTCCTCCAGGAGGCAAGAATCAAACAATTGAAATGAACTGTGGAGTATGCTGGCCATGAATCCCATTGAGCAAACTTGAGACCAGACGAAACGTACATTGTGTCGTCCTTTCTAACACACTGGATGACCTCAGAACAGCCGCCTTCGGAAAGTGGGAGAGATCTGAGCAACGAAGTATCGACCACCTTACCGGTACCATGTCAAACAGGACCCACGCGTGCTACGATGATTAATGTAGGAAACGAATTTCCGATATGAGTCCATAAACATCATAAATATTTTATGAAAAGAAAGTCTAGATCACTAAATAAAATGTCTTCATTTACTACGGCGTATCGCTATTTGCCACCATCTGATATATCCAGTTGAGATGAGAGGAAAAAAAAGAGTGACTTGTATCTCTGTAACTTGAAGTATTTCTGTATTTTTATAATTATAAACGGAAAGAGGAGAATAGAATAATAATATAATAAAAACAAAATTAGGCATAAATTTACTATTGACACTGAACCTTGTTTCGCAAGTTCGAAGGTTATTGGTGACTGAACTCTTTAAAAGTATATTAAAACTTTTTAAAGCTTTTGAGCTCGTGTTGTTCAAGAAACATTTTTTATTTTCCATTCATTTTGAGTGCAGATATCTGATGATGGGAGATGCCGAAGGGTCGTAATAAATAAAGACATTTTATTTAGCACCATAGACGGTTTTATTCATAAAAATGCTATAATGAACCTGAAACCCCTACCACCGATTCTTTAAATACTCAAACACCCATGTATAAAACAACTTCATATGCCTGACTGCTTTAAAAACGAGTTAATATGTTGAGGTAGTTTTTCATGAATCTCAACGTTTAAGACGTCCTATCTCCGGAACTATGTCTACAATTATATGAGTCTACTTGTACTGTTAGTGGCATATGTGGATACCTTCGGCAAAACGTGTTGCAAATAGAGTTAATAGTGAAGAGGTAATAAATTAAAACTTCATGCCGGTTGCTGAACAGCTAAATTGTAGAAACCGATACACATTTTTTCTTTCATCATTTAGTGGAGGATTCCAGACATGTCTGAAGTCTGGATGAATGAAGTCTGGGTAACCTGTGCGCCTTGGGTATGACGACCCAAGCCAAATACGCAGTTGCTAAATTTAATGCCTGACTTACTGTGTTAAACCTTTAATGTAAGATTATACCTCTTAGTGAACAGAGTATGACGGGATTTTGAGCTTGTGAATTCGGTCAATAATTATATGAAATACTGAAAATCGAAGTTTTGTTGGCCTTTGAAGTCGACAGACAAGCAACCTACAGCAGAGACCGGGTGACTGTTTTAGGCACTCAGTAATATGGATGGGTTGTAGCAACGGTGTATAAATGTTAACTGAAGATATTGATACCTCACATCACATGCGCAAATACGTGCACAGTCGAACAGACTGGCTTTATTCTCGTTATTGTTCTGTTTTATTTCACAGAAAAGTTATTGTGTTTGTTTCATAAGGAGTTTTATTTCATTTAGTACTACACTTAAATCTAAGCTCGCTATGTACGCCAGCATACACGAGTTGCAAAACAATTTTTCGAAAGTTTTATGTTGGTGCTACTACTTAACTTCAAAGGTGCCCATAAAATAGTGTAGTGTAATGCGAGGTCACTCAAATTAAACAAGATTAACACCGAATGAAACCCTCACATTTCCAGATAATTCTGTAGTCAGAGAACATAGAGATTTGGTTGGTTAGTTACTTAGCGAGTTGCGTCTTCCAGAGATCTTATGAACAATATTTTATCGAAATTATGTACATAAGATGTGTTTTAACATTAGTAAGCATATTGCTTTTTCGTCCTATTCATATAACTGCACTTAAAGACCAGATGCTTATTTTTTACAGGCTACCTTTATTAAAAATAAAAATTTGTGTATGGAATCAATGTATGTCTGCAAAGAAACGATTTTAGGTTAGCTTTACAACTTACCTTGCTACCTACTAGGCTTTTTATGGTAGTGAGCAAGTGAACAGATGCTTTTATCCTTGCGTATTGGACTCCATTCTGAGTTACTGACACTTTTAATAATGGGTAAGAAAGGTGATTTTTTTCTCCTAGTGTTGTTATCAGTGTAACTATTCTTTTTACACTGTGACGAATTTCATTAGCGAATATACAGAGTGTGAAGGATATGAGTGCAGATATAGTGATCATTCATATCTTTATTCGTACCTAAGTCAGCGTGTTAGTTGCTTTTTTCTTAGTGTCTAACAGTCTTTCCGTAAACAAATCATTAATTTACTATCTGATGTATTCTGCATGGTTATACTGCACCACTAAGTGAACCACAACTGCCACTATAGACTAACCGTTCTGCATCCACACTTCAACAGCTGACCTACTTCTCAGGGAGAAGAAGCGTTTATAGCTTGCTGTTGCCCCATGTTCTTGGAGTTACTAACCAATCAGCTATAATTATTAGTCTGCAAATGAAGTAAATACTGCTGTAATGTTGTTCAGTACACCCGGTTGGTGTGGCCGAGCGGTTCTAGGCGCTTCAGTCTGGAACTGCGCGACCGCTACGGTCGCAGGTTCGAATCCTGCCTCGGGCATGGATGTGTGTGATGTCCTTAGGTTAATTAGGTTCAAGTAGTTCTAAGTTCTAGGGGACTGATGACCTCAGATGTTAAGTCCCATAGTGCTCAGAGCCATTTTTGTTCAGTACACTGTACGCAGTCACCAATGCAAATATCCACACTTATATTTCTAACACCCTATATCTAATTTGAAGGTGCAGTTAAAATGATCTTGAAGATGTACCTACAAAATGACTAAGTTAAAACCATATTTGATTATCACTTTTCCGTTTTGAGCATTCGATATTTTCTAATAAATGATGAGTCACCAAAGAAAATTATTTCCATTCAAAATATATTAGGTGGTTCATTTGTTTCCAATACTATCAATTGTACGAGACAACGATAATGGATGTAGTCTAATCAATTCAGGCGATGATGAGGGAATTGGATTAGGAAATGAGACAAAGTAATAGATGAGTTTTGCTGTTTGGGCAGTAAAGTAAGTTATGATGGTCGATATAAAGATGACATAAAATGCAGAATGTCAGTGGCAAAAAGAAAAGTTTTTAAAAAAGAGGTACTTGTTAACAACGAATATAAATTTAAGTGTTAGGAAGCCAGGCCTGGAGGCCTTTGTCTGGAGTGTAACCTTGTACAGAAGTGAAGCGTGGACAGTAGAAACTCAGATAAGAAGAGAATGTGGTGCTAGAAGAATGGTGAAGATTAGATGGGTAGGTCGCGGAATTGATGAGGAGGTAATGATTGGAACTAGGAAGAAAACAAATCTCAGGGATAATTTGACTAAAAGAATGAATCTGTTAATATGACACATACCGAGACATCGAGGAATCTTACTACCTGCATTATTAATTTCTTAAATTTCTTCAACATTTCGTTGCCCTGTCAGCAACTGTGTAAATATTAATTTTAATTTTAATAAATATCAGCTTCAGTTACACCGTTTACCTAGAATTTACCTAGGTTTCAGTCGGGTTAAACCAACCTACTTCAGAATAACAGTATCTATCGTTTGTCCATAGTGGACATCGTGAAGCTAAATCTACAAATCCATAAATTATCGTCAGACTGTAAAACTTATCTGGCACTGCCTCGGCTCCACTTCGCGACCGCGATGCGGCAGCCACGAGTGCTGTACTGGAACTGACCGTGGCGTCATGAGGCCCGCTTAGGCGGACATAATACCTTGCGCCTGCACATAAACTGTATGATAGTTACTTGTTGGGACAAGACGTGAACCTAACTCCTGACCTTGAATTTACTAGCACAGTGAAATAAAAGGTATAGCTGAGGAAAAGGGCATATATGTTAACCTGTACAGAAAGTACATAGACCGACTGTCTTAACATTTACGAAGTATTCATTGTTCATGATATGAGGAAGACATCATGTGCTTACAAGATATGGCCTATCTAGGAAAACTGATGTGCATAAGCATGAAGTTAAATCACCTTAAAAGAACTTAGGAGTGGGAAGGATAATATAAAGCCAACATCGTCATTATCACGACTTGGTCTAGAAATTTTTTTTATTTTTATTTATTTATTTATTTTTAACAATAACATTGCCAAGAAGCTCAATCAGGCACGTGCATTAGTTTTTGACTTAATTCTAGAACATTTCAGGAGATTTAATAATCTTATTGAAGTATTATAGTATTTTTATAGAAAGCAAGTAACGCTAGATCTTAATTTGTTACGGCCTTCATAAAAATTTCCCTTTCCCTCTTACGTGATATTTTAATCCATTTAGTTGTCCATGGTATATTTTTTTTTTTTTTTTTTTTTTTAAGGGGCTTTCTGTAGAAGACCTGGGGGAGTCGCTGCTACAACCTTGCGACTCTGGCTAAAAACGGGGGTGAGTGCGAATATAAGAACTCAACAAGAGAGTTCTCTTAGCTACTCTCACCTCAATTCTCCACAATCCTACCTACACATGGTGCAACCCAGTGGAAGGTTGTTTAAGACGTCGTGGTCTCCAGACCTTCATTCCTTACCTATTCCACCCTCACAATCATATTCCGCAAATCAAGACGCTTCATTCGAACCCAAACTCGATGAGGTAAAGTCAATGTTGTATGAATACATGTAAACGATATGCGAATAACTAGTGCACCGAGATTGAAATACTCGAGGCCGGCGTACGTACACACATTCAAGACATGACGGACAAAAGCTTTTAGTTCGCGAGAGGCAAACCACACGCCGCTGGGCCGGTCCCTTCAGAGCATGAGTCAGCCTATCTACGTCAGCCAGCGACCGCACGTAGACCAGACAACGTTTGCCCGAGTGAAAGGCAGAACGACCCAGTGTTTGGCTTCAAAGCAAATTCCGCACATTGTGTGGGAGCGCCCAGCCTACGCATTCTTTACAAACATAGCACACAGTTTCAGAGGTTTTCACAGGGAGACAGCAAACGCCAAACGCTGATGCTACAGATTTCCGGATTGGTCGCCTTAAACGAAACCTCATTCTCCCATTTTAGAAGAGCAATGCTCATTGGCAGACGATATCCCTAACACCTTGAGCTGAAGGAGTAATGGAAGAGACCGAAAGATATACCCCTTCACGTCTGACGTGGAGAGGGGACTTTCCGCTGTCGCTCTTGGAGGAGAACATGTAACGAGAGCGTGTGCGCTCGTACGTGTACTCAAAGAGCGAGGAACAAGTCTCTCCTCAGTACTTCACTGGGAGAGCACCTCTGTCGAGAGTGAATCGGAGTGCGACTCTGTATTGAGTCCTTGCGATTAAGTGTTGTTCACTGTGTTGGCCACCATGCTTATTGTGCAGTGTGAATGGACAGAATTATAGTTAAACGCCTGCGAGCGAATTTTTGAGTGGTATTGCGGTGGACTAGTTATCTGACTGGTGTACCACGCCAATAGCTTGACTGGGGGTGAATCGGAGTCCTTGACTTCATCAAGGCGGAGGGACAGTTTGATTGGCGAAGGTCAATCCAGATAGAACGAGAGTTATCTTATTTGTCAGCAGTGAGCGGCGCAGACAGCAGTCATCGCAGCTTAAGGTATTGTGCGCTACAGCTTTTGCCAGCCCCATATTTCTTCCACAGGATTTTCAGGTGATGGGCACGGACGCAGAGTCATGCAGAGACGCAGTGTGACGCAGCATCATATAAGTTAGAATTAAGAAATAACATTTTTCCCCCTTTGCATAAGCGCAGGTGGAGATTGGAGAATGTAGCAGAGCAGACAGAACATTAGCCGAGAAGTCACAACGTTGTTGTTGTTGTACAGTTTTGTAGATAGGGTTGTGGTGTGTTGAAAGAATTTCCATGTTAACGAGTTGTTGTTGTTGTGGTCTTCAGTCCTGAGACTGGTTTGATGCAGTTCTCCATGCTACCCTATCCTGTGCAAGCTGCTTCATCTCCCAGTACTTACTGCAACCTACATCCTTCTGAATCTGCTTAGTGTATCCATCTCTTGGGCTCCCTCTACGCCTATTACCCTCCACGCCGCCCTCCAATGCTAAATTTGTGATCCCCTGATGCCTCAGAACATGTCCTTCTAGCCGATCCCTTCTTTTTGTCGAGTTGTGCCACAAACTCCTCTTCTCCCCAATTCTACTCAATACTTCATCATTAGTTATGTGATCTACCCATCTAATCTTCAGCATTCTTCTGTAGCACCACATTTCGAAAGCTTCTATTTTCTTCTTGTCCAAACTATTTATCGTCCATGTTTTACTTCCATACATGGCTACACTCAATACAAATACTTTTAGAAACGACTTCTTGACACTTAAATCTATTCTCGATGTTAACAAATTCCTCTTCTTCAGAAATGGTTTCCTTGCCATTGCCAGTCTACATTTTATATCCTCTCTGCTTTGACCATCATTAGTTATTTTGCTCCCGAAATAGCAAAACTAATTTACTACTTTAAGTGTCTCATTTCCTAATCTATTTCCCTCAGCATCACCTGAGTTAACTCGACTACATTCCATTATCCTCATTT
The DNA here is from genome assembly GCF_023864275.1 of Schistocerca cancellata. Lineage (NCBI taxonomy): Eukaryota > Metazoa > Arthropoda > Insecta > Orthoptera > Acrididae > Schistocerca > Schistocerca cancellata. The sequence goes on along the minus strand of NC_064626.1, from coordinate 1,136,070,323 downwards.
TGCTTTTGTTGATGTTCATCTTATATCCTCCTTTCAAGACATTGTCCATACCATTCAACTGCTCTTCCAGGTCCTTTGCTGTCTCTGGCAGAATTACAGTGTCATCTGCGAACCTCAAAGTTTTTATTCCTTCACCATGGATTTTAATACCTACTCCGAATTTTTCTTTTGTTTCTTTTACGTTGACAAAAAGATGGAACGTTTTACGAAAAAAGCCACTCGAACAGCAATACAAATTTCGGAAGAACAAGCATTTCAAAGCAAGGTCGCAAAGGTTGCACTGAAAAAATATGATCAGCAGATCAATAAAATAGAATTTAAAAACAAAGATCAGTTTGAAAAGCTTCGAACAGGGTTGATACAAATTATCGAAGAAAAGATCGAGACCGATTACACCTGTTGCGAAACAACTGACACGTCAAGCGTTAATTCAGTACACGAACACGCGCCGTCTAAGAAAGTTCAAGTAGAACCAAGGCTAGACGTAACACTCGCGCAGAAATCTAAACATAAAATCCTGATTAAAGTAATACATGACATGCCACAGGACCAGGCACAGTATCTAAAAAAAACGGGACACATACATTCAGCCGATACCAATCGAAAGACAGGCAACTGAACCAGTAAATCCAATGACACAACATAAAAGCAGCACAGGTACTATACCGCGAACGACGAGAGTAGAAACACACGAACAACACTTTTGTTCACCAATGATACTATATGACGCAGATATGAGTCAGGAAATTGAGAATAGGCAGACAGGCAGTAGATTACCAGAGAATAAACACGACGACACAAGCAGTGGCTGGTTATTTGAGTCCAAAAAGCGGATTTATGAGTAGATATGTTACAGACCACTTCCTTACAGTAAGAAAATTTCAACATTTCAAGGAAGAAGGCGGTAGCTTGCATGCACACACATTCATCGATCGGTTTCAAGTAGGCTTACCAAACCACTGGAGCGTAGCTCACAAACTTGACTTCATTTGTGCACAAATGTCAGGGACAGTAGCAGAGGCGATGCAAAAGATCGCAGCTACCTGTACGTCTTACCTACAGTTCAGAAAAGCATTTCTCGAAAGATATTGGTCCAAGGAGGCGCAAAACAAAATTAAACACGAGTTACTTCAGACGACACCATATGAAAACTCAGGAGAGAAAAGCGTGGTAATATTCTTTGATACAATGGACAAAAAGAATCAATGCCTAGACAAACCAACAGTAACGGAGAGCTGATACGTCTATGTAGAATGAAATTTATGTTAAAAGAAGACAAGGTGAAAGAGAAAAGAAAGGAAAGGGAACAGCACAAAGAGAGGGCTAGGAACGAATATTCCAATAGTAATAATCGTAATCCTAATAACAATAATTACAGGCAATTTAACAGACAAGGACAGTGGCACAATGGAGACAATTGGCATAGAAACGATAACCAGAATAATTGGTACCGAAATAGGAACGGTAATGGACACTCATACAGTGCGGATATGGGTTTAGGAATCAAAATGCCAACGGTCAAGGGTACTTCGAAAGCGGCCACGATGCCAGAAACAGCAACTGGTGAGACCAGGGCACGAATAATTACCGAGGAAATTATGGTCCACAGAGACAGGAACAACACAGCAAAGATAAACCAAATGTGGAAGTTAGGAAAACGTAAAGATTGAATTGAAAAATGCGGAAGAGGTTAGGCAAACTAACGTCCACCCTATCTTATACTAACCACTATATAAAAGTTAAATTAAAAGGTCAACAAAATAACACATTTATTAAAAGAAAAAGAGACACAATACACACTAACAATCTCTTGTAGTATCAAGTACACTACAACATGCATACAAACAATGAATGGTACACAAAAATTAAAAGAATAAAGAAGTGGTTGGACATAATTAGACTAAAGAAAAGAAATCATATATATATATATATATATATATATATATATATATATATATACAATAATTTTTGCCACTATAAGAAAATTCTTGCATTATATAAAATCAGAATTATTTTGTAAACAACAAATATATGTAAAACAAAAATTGTAAATATTTCTACGCATCAGAGGGACATCGCCCCCAACACCAATCACCAGCTCCCCCAACACCAGATGCATCGAGATAGCGATGGAGAGGGTACAGACATGTTGAGAAAGCACTTAGGCAATAACAACGACATGAAGACCAACGCCACACTGGAAATGCAGGTTGAAACCAGGTTGGACTTCAGGAGGACAACACGCAGCATGGACATTTCATATGTCACGACACTGCTACACAATGGAAGAGCGTGGGGAGAATCATAATACGACGAGACGACAATGAAGGTACAAAAAATTACTAAGATCTACAAACTCGTCAAGTAAAATTTGGAAAGGCCGTCAGATCCTACATATCCTATATCACTCCTACACTAAAATTCACATATTCCTAGCCCAAGAAGAACAGAAAAATGCAAGAAAGGAGAGAAGAACACAAGATGCAAAATGAAGAAGGGCAGGAGACAACAAGATACCTTTCTTTCCTATTCTGCAAAGCAAATTGCTACAAACGTCTTTCCATGAACTTTGAGGCATGGCAACTACTACAACCACCTCTCCAAAAATAAACCTTGAATCGTTAAACAAATACAAGCGAACAGAAAACGGAATATTAAGTAGTACCAACCAACATTATCTAGAAATAGATTCAGCAAAATGAACAGTATTCTCCCTACCACATCATCAAATTGCCATACCGAACCAGGTGTGAAGTACCAAGATGTCACAGCCCAATATTGGGTGACGATCGTCGGTAGTCAACTACAGTAATCGAACTGCCATACCGTCCCAGGTGTGACAGCAAAGGAGTACCAAGACATCACTGTTTATGCAGTAAACCACAGTCATCATCATCGGTTAAAAGTACCACTCCATAATGACAATGTCAACAAGTAAGACCCGGCATCACATGCTAGAGTGCTTCTCTCATGATTTGTGACACCCATACAAATGAGTCGATGCAATCCAGAATTTCAATGGGGATCGAAGAGCACAGAAACTGACGCAGCACAAAACGAAAAGACTGATAAAATGCAAATGTAGAGTTAAGAAAATAATATATTTGTAAAAATATTTTTTTCTTTTTTTGTGAAAGTAATTATTTTATCCTATATGTAAAGTCCATAATGTGATGGAGACCTTAAAATATTATGTAAAGAAAATTAATTAGTATAAGTAGATAATCTCAAAAATCCCTGTAAAGCCAAGTTAGTTTTTTATATAAAAAAGGTTGAAAGAGGATAGAATAAAAGAAACACTTCTTCATCCTTAAAACAGTGACCCAAATAATGCCCAAATAAATAAAACAAAGTCACACAACAGAGCTTTTGCGAACATTCACGCAAAGCTTAACTAAAGAAAAGATATAACCACACTAAAACTTGATACATTGTACACTAACGAGTTCAAAAAAATTAATATTGTAAAAACAATTTTTGGAAATGAAAAAGAAAAACAGAGACACATACTGGCCACAACAAAGAATAACAACTTTTGCAAAAGTCTATATTTGTCTAACAACAAAACATAAATTGTAGAATTAAAAAATAGAAACAACAGCTATAAAGAAATCATTAGAAAAAATTGTTAAGAATGGCTGAGAAGAGTTTGTTGGAAAATCTAATAGAACAATTTTTGCCTGACTTTGTCAATGTTTTCCTCGACATTGACAAACCCAAGACAAAAATTTTGTCAGAAGGACAAGACATTGTGGTCTCCTGACCTTCATTACTTACATATTCCGCCCTCACAATCATATTCTGCACATCAAGACGCTTCATTCAAACCCAAACTCGATAAGATAAAACAACTGTTGTATGAATTTATGTAAACGATATGCGAAGAACGAGTAAATCGCAAGTGTGCACCGAGATTGAAATACTCGATGCTGGCATACGTACACACATTCAAGACACAATGGTCGCAGGGGCTTTTAGTTCGGGAATGACAAACTACACGTCGGTGGGCTGGTCCCTTCAGAGCACGAGTCAGCCTATCTACACTCCTGGAAATGGAAAACAGAACACATTGACACCGGTGTGTCAGACCCACCATACTTGCTCCGGACACTGCGAGAGGGCTGTACAAGCAATGATCACACACACGGCACAGCGGACACACCAGGAACCGCGGTGTTGGCCGTCGAATGGCGCTAGCTGCGCAGCATTTGTGCACCGCCGCCGTCAGTGTCAGCCAGTTTGCCGTGGCATACGGAGCTCCATCGCAGTCTTTAACACTGGTAGCATGCCGCGACAGCGTGGACGTGAACCGTATGTGCAGTTGACGGACTTTGAGCGAGGGCGTATAGTGGGCAAGCGGGAGGCCGGGTGGACGTACCGCCGAATTGCTCAACACGTGGGGCGTGAGGTCTCCACAGTACATCGATGTCGTCGCCAGTGGTCGGCGGAAGGTGCACGTGCCCGTCGACCTGGGACCGGACCGCAGCGACGCACGGATGCACGCCAAGACCGTAGGATCCTACGCAGTGCCATAGGGGACCGCACCGCCACTTCCCAGCAAATCAGGGACACTGTTGCTCCTGGGGTATCGGCGAGGACCATTCGCAACCGTCTCCATGAAGCTGGGCTTCGGTCCCGCACACCGTTAGGCCGTCTTCCGCTCACGCCCCAACATCGTGCAGCCCGCCTCCAGTGGTGTCGCGACAGGCGTGAATGGAGGGACGAATGGAGACGTGTCGTCTTCAGCGATGAGAGTCGCTTCTGCCTTGGTGCCAATGATGGTCGTATTCGTGTTTGGCGCCGTGCAGGTGAGCGCCACAATCAGGACTGCATACGACCGAGGCACACAGGGCCAACACCCGGCATCATGGTGTGGGGAGCGATCTCCTACACTGGCCGTACACCACTGGTGATCGTCGAGGGGACACTGAATAGTGCACGGTACATCCAAACCGTCATCGAACCCATCGTTCTACCATTCCTAGACCGGCAAGGGAACTTGCTGTTCCAACAGGACAATGCACGTCCGCATGTATCCCGTGCCACCCAACGTGCTCTAGAAGGTGTAAGTCAACTACCCTGGCCAGCAAGATCTCCGGATCTGTCCCCCATTGAGCATGTTTGGGATTGGATGAAGCGTCGTCTCACGCGGTCTGCACGTCCAGCACGAACGCTGGTCCAACTGAGGCGCCAGGTGGAAATGGCATGGCAAGCCGTTCCACAGGACTACATCCAGCATCTCTACGATCGTCTCCATGGGAGAATAGCAGCCTGCATTGCTGTGAAAGGTGGATATACACTGTACTAGTGCCGACATTGTGCATGCTCTGTTGCCTGTGTCTATGTGCCTGTGGTTCTGTCAGTGTGATCATGTGATGTATCTGACCCCAGGAATGTGTCAATAAAGTTTCCCCTTCCTGGGACAATGAATTCACAGTGTTCTTATTTCAATTTCCAGGAGTGTATGTCAGCCAGTGACAGCCCATCGAGCAGACATCTTTTCCGCGAGTGAAAGGTAGAACGACCCAGTGTTTGGCTTCAAAGCGAATTCCGCTACATTGTGTGGGAGCGCCCAGCCTGCACATTCTTTACAAACATAGCACGCAGTTTCAGAGGTTTTCACAGGGAGACAGCAAACGCCAAACGCCGATGCCACAGATTTCCGGATTGGTCACCTTAAACGAAACGGTATTCTCCCATTTTAGAAGAGCAATGCTCATTGGCAGACGATATCCCTAACGCCTTGAGCTGAAGGAGTAATGGAAGAGACCGAAAGATATACCCCTTCACGTCTGGCATGGAGAGGGGACTTTCCATTGTCGCTCTTGGAGCAAGAACATGTAACGAGAGCGTGTGCGGTCGTACGTGTACTCAAAGGTGAGGAACAAGTCTCTCCTCAGTACTTCACTGGGAGAGCACCTCTGTCGGGAGTGAATTGGAGTGCGACTCTGTGTTGAGTCCTTGCGATTAAGTGTTGTTCACTGTGTTGGCCGCCACTTATTGTGTGGTGTGGACAGACAGAGTTATAGTTAAACGCCTGCGAGCGAATTTTTGAGTGGTATCGCAGTGGACTAGTTATCTGACCGGTGTACCACGCCAATAGTTAGACTAGGGGTGAATCGGAGTCCTTGACTTCATCAAGGTGTAGGGAGAGTTTGATTGGCGAAGGTCAATCCAGATAGAACGAGAGTTATCTTATTTGTCAGCAGTCATCGCAGCTTAAGGTATCGTGTGCTACAGCTTTTGTGAGCCCCATATTTCTTCCACAACAGTACACTACAGTGCGTTTCACAGGCGACAGCCTCGACCGCACCTAGCAACATTCCAACGGATAATTATTCAAGTTGAGTAGGTGCGGCTCTCAGCCATTCTATCAAGTCAATAACAATCTTAAACTTTGTATAGAAATTTCATTAGCAAATCCTGTCTTTAGGAGGTAACTTCACATTCCGAAAAGAACCCAGAAATAACTTGTTCAGTTCATAACTAAAAGTGCCATTGTGATTTCTCAGAATTTTTGCAAATAAATAATAATTTTCGTTAGTTACATGTTTTTCTTACACTAACTAGCACCACTCCAGTACCCAGGTATCCCACTAGTTACATAAGAAATTTTGTGAATTTCTGTGTCATTTCCTTACAGATGACAACTCCAGAAGATATTTATTGCTGAAAGTTTTTCAGGCATTTCTCTTTAGAACGTTAGGAGCGTCTGTTTGACTTTTGCAGCAGTGTGGGGGTGGAAATTGCATTTTGGGTAAAGGGTACATCTCAGATTAATCTGTTGTGCAGAATGACAGAATAGCACCCACACGCTCACATTTGGGTATTCAACCCCAGTGGGAAACGAGGTAAGCGAGCCGACAGGATGTGGAGGGCAGTGGAAAACAACGGGAAACCACCACTGGAATTACTTCCCTAGAAGTTCATGGGATGGACCTCTTTGTACAATGTTCCAGAGGTAAAGCTTCCCTGCAATCGGATCTCTAGGAGAGGAATACAACGAGGACTCCAGAGATTAGGGCAAATGGAAAAGGAAGAAAGGACAAGAAGGAGGAAGACTTATTGAGGATTGGGGCTTGGAATGCTTTAACACTTCTCCAGGAAGGGAAATCAGAAAACGCCAAACATGAAATGTCAAGAATCAAATTGGATGTGCTTGGAATGTGGGAGTTGAGATGGGGTGGTTGTGGAGAACTAGAAAGTGACGACTTCCGATTATACTATTCAAGTGAAGATAAAATGGAATGAAAAGGGTTGGAATTGTGATATGTTAAAGACTGAAGGGCAAGGTTATCATGGTTGAATATGTTAGTGGAAGAATAATGGTGATGAGACTGAAAGGGGAAAAGAAAGACTTAGTTATCATCCAGGTCTGTATGCCAACAAGTAATAATTCAGATGAAGAGGTAGAAGAATGTTATCAGACGATAGAAAACTTAGCAGAGAGAGAGAAAAGAAATGCATGTTTTGTTATAATGAGTGATAGGAATGCCATAGCTGGTGAAGGACCAGAAGGAAAAGCTCTGGGAAAATTTGGACTGGGAGAAAGAATTGAGAGGGGCAAAGATTGTTGGAATACTGCAATGAAAATTTCATGGTAGTTGGAAATACTCTATTTGATAACCACAAAAGACGATGGTATATTTGGACATCTCTATTTGACAACAAAAGATACCATATTGATTACATAATGATAGAACGAAGATACCGAAAATAAATAGTGTCAAAAGCTACCCAGGGGCAGATATTTTTCAGTTTATGTATTAGTAGTAGCTGAGGTTCTAGTTAAATTGAAAAGAACGTGGAAAGGACAAAAAAGAGAGTACTTTAACTTTGAAAAACTGAAAGACAAAGGCAATTGGGAAAAATTAGTGAATGCATATTGTGAAATCACGATGCAAGGACAGGAAGCGGAATGCAGAGAAGGCAGATGGGATCGTTTTAAAAATGAGATAAAAAAGGCAGCTAAAACACGCTTGGAGTCAAGGAGAGGAAAAAAGTAAAGAAATAATGGGTAACATCAGATATGATAACCAAGATGGATGATCGTAGGAAACGGAAAACTGTCAACACAGAAGAAGGGAAGCGCAACTACAGGAGGTTAAATAATGAATTAAGAAGGGAGACAGAAAAAGCAAAGGACAAATGGCTGACAGAAAAGTGTGAGAAGATAGAGAAATTAGAGAAAGAAGGAAAATATGATTTGATGTACAAAGAAGCATTGGGTTTGACACTGAGGGAAAAGAGAAACAACAATGGACTAAAGGAAATAGAGGCAGGAAACGGTAAAATGGTGAGTGAACCCCAAGAAATAATGGGAAGATGGGAAGAATATATAGAATGGCTATACACTGCAGACATCTGACCAAATAAAGAAGACCTAGGGATAGAAGAAGAAGATAAAGTTACAGCTGATGACAAAGGAAATGCAATACTAACTAGTGAGACTGAAGAATCTATGAAGGAGATGAAAAATGGAAAGGCAATGGGAATTTATAAGATTCCTGCAGAACTGTTAAAGTCATTCGAGAAAGAAGGGAAAAGGGAGTTGATTGAATTGCATAATCAAATATACATGACTGGAAAATTGCGAAAGGACTTTACAGAAAGCATCTTAGTACATATAGAAAAGAAAAAGAACAGCAAAAAGCGTGAGGAACATAGAACAGTGAGCATGATATCATATGCAGCCAAAGTCTTGCTGAGGATGCTCAACAGAAGGCTATATGGAAAGTTGAACTGCGTAATAGGAAATGAACAATTTGGTTTCAAGCGAGGAATGGGAACTAGAGATGCCATCGGGCTACTGAGAGTGATAGGGGAGAGGTACATGGAATAGAAAAGGAAGGTTTATGTTGTGTTCATTGATCTTGAAAAGGCTTTTGACTGTGTCAGATGGGACTAAATGATGGAAATCCTAAGGACACATGGAGTTGACTGGAGGGATAGATGGCTAATTAGAAATTTATATTTGAACCAAAGAGCAAGAGTATGAATAGGAGGGGGGATAGGTGAAGAAATAGAACTGGGAAGAGGTGTAAGACAAGGTTGTTGTTTATCCCCAACACTGTTCAATATATATCTGGAGGAAATTATTAGCGGAAGTTTTAATGGAAGGAGAGGAGCTTGTATAGGGGGTCGGAGAGTAGAGTGTGCAGGATTTGCAGATGACATGGTTGTAATGGCAGAGAGTGCAAGAGAGATGAGACAAATGTTAGATGATCTAAACACAAAATTAGAAGAATATGGAATGAAGATTAACAAGAAGAAAACGAAAAGCATGGTAATTGTAGGAAAGAGGAGAAAATGCCATATGAAAACAGGGGGAGAGGAAATAAAGCAAGTGAATAACTTCAATTATTTGGGAAGTGTAATAATGGATGATCTGTATTGCTCAACAGAAATTAGGAAAAGAACTGCAATGGCAAAAGAAGGATTCAAGAGGAAACAGAAATTACTTTGTGCAGCACTAAACGAAGATCTTTGGAAAAGACTTGCCAAATGTTACATCTGGAGCGTTGCACTATATGGTGCGGAGACCTTGACGTTGAGGAAGGAAGATAAAAGAAGACTGGAGGCACTAGAGATGTGGATATATAGAAGAATGGAAAAACTGAAATGAGTAGATCGCGTAGGGAATGAAGAAGTATTAAGAAGAGTTGGAGAAGAGAGAAACACGCTGAAAGTCATCAGAAAGAGAAAATGGAACTGGATTGGACGTTGTTTGAGGAGGGACTCTTTATTGAAGGAAGGAATAGAATGAATGTTGAAGGGAAAAAGGGGAAGAGGAAAAGGAAGATATCAAATGCTGGACAATATAAAAGAAGACAAATATTCAGAAATGAAAAGATTGGCTATGGGCTGAGAAAAGTGGAAGAGGCTTAACCCATGACAAGACCTGTCATAAGGCAGAATACCATACCACTATTACTGCTCTGGACAGCTTTTTAGGAAAGCTACTTTCCCCAACACTGACCAAATTTACCAAGGAATGTATTGAATTTAACATTAGAATCTCTTTCTATAGATAACTCTTCTCGTACCAAGTGTTTTAATTTATTCTTAAAGTATTGTGTCCTTGTACCACTCATAAGCCTCGAAGCTTTATATGAATGCCACAAAACTGTATGGTCTTACAGTTTTCTATCCACGCATTGTGCAGCATGATCTGATAGTCCATGAACAATTGTATATGCATTGTTTCAACCTGAGCAATCTTACAGTACATGAACTGGAAAAGTTACTACTCAAACGAGATTGAAACATCCAAGCAGTGATTCCATTTTATATTTGCTGTCAGAATCTTCTAAAAAAATCTACATCGAAATCTCCAGAAACGACAAGCTGTTTCTTCTTGTTTTACAGGTAGATCCATAATGCTTCTATATTCTCTATAAAGAGCTGAAACGTATCCTAGGGGTGATCTGTAGACAATTACAATTACAAGAGAATTATTCTGCAGGAATGAGACACAAGCACATGTTTATACCTACACAAAATCTATTTGTTTCAATGTATTTGACTTTTCTGCATACATTATATCCGTGTTATGTTTCAGTTTCGTTCAAGACTGTGTGTCTATAACATAATTAACCTAAAAAATGTATGCCTCAGACTCTAGTAATCATGAAGATTTTGTGTTATGTGCTTCTGGCCCCACTTACACTTACTGCGAACATCCTGAGCTAATATGTCGTTTCCGCTCATATTCAGCTGCAGGCCATTATTTGAGTAACGCTCTCTCCAAATTGCAGCAACAGGTAGAGCACAGATACAAGACTCTGGCTAAGGTTTAGTAGTTTGTAAATCATATTCATTTTTCAACAAACAATAACGGGAGGTGCAAAGCAAATGGCATGTATTCGTCTAAGGATCGAAAAACTCGATTTCACTTTGACCCCTGATCACCTAAGGGATGAATATCTAAAAAAGAGGTAACAGAAGTAACAGATAGCGCAGGTCAACACATTCTGTTATTAGGTGGCTTCCGTGGCCCTCAGTCACTGTGAGAGTTCGGAAATGGAAACGATATGGCAAAATAATGGCTGATATACATACTAGATTCGGAAATCTCGTACGCCTATATGATGATTGTACATCATGTAATGCGAAGAAGCAATGAGTTCCCAGTGAAAATAGACAAGAGCGTAGCATACTCTGCAACATCTGTTGCAATAATGGGAAAAATGGATACATTTTGTTGAGTCCAAGTGCCTGTCAAAATTACAATAAACACACGACCCCTGCTCGCCATGGAAATGAAATGGAATATAAACAAAGTTAATTGGAATCAATACGAAACGTTTTGGGAGAAAAACTGGAATAAATAACTGAAAGGAGAGTTGTCGAAGGAGATCATGAAACTTCGTGTCACAGGTAAATAAGGCTATGGAAGCTTCGTTATCCAAATTGAAAATAAGCGGAAAGATAATTACACAGCTTTCAGGGTGAAGAAGTTATCCACTTCAAATGGAAAGAGGGAATTTTGTATGATATAGCATAAGGCAAAAGTCTTGGAGGAGCATTTGATATGAATGGATATTGTCTTGAAAATACGTTATAAGATGAGTAAGGTAAAACAAAGGTAATCTGTTGTTGTCGAATTAAATGATGCTGACGAAACTGGATTAGAAAATGAGACACTATAAGTGATAGACGACTTTTCTTTGGGGAGAAAAATTACCGGCGATGGCAAAAGTAAGGAAGATATAAAATGCAAATTGACAGTAGCAAAGAAAGCGTTCCTGCAAAAAAGAAAATTTGAATTTAAATGTTAGGATGTGTTTCATAAGAATATTTGCCTGAAGTGTAAAACGGTCGATAAAAAGAACGTACAAGAATAGAAGCTTTGGAAATGTGTTGTTACAGATGACTTTTGAAGATAATGTATGTAGATTGTACAGCCAATGAAGAGGTACTGAATCTAGGCTACTAAAAAACACCTTCAAGCTACAATTTGAGCCGGCCGTTGTGGCCGAGCGGTTCTAGGGGCTTCAGTGTGGAATCACGCGACCGCTACGGTCGCAGGTTCGAATCCTGCCTCGGGCATGGATGTTTGTGATGTCCTTAGGTTAGTTAGGTTTAAGTAGTTCTACGTTATAGGGGACTGACGACCTCAGATGTTAAGCCCCATAGGCTCAGAGCCATTTGAACCGCAATTTGACTTACAGGAAAAGTGAGTTGATCGCAGACATCCTGGAACACGAAGACAGGATCAGTTTTGTAATGGAGGGAAGTGTGAGCGTTAAGGATTCTGCAGGGACACCACTGTTCTACTACAGGAAGCATGTTCAAATTTGATGTGGGTTGCAGTAATTATGCAACGATGAAGACGCTTCTACAGGACAGGCTGGCGTGATAAGCTACATCAAACGACTCTTGCGACTGAAGACCATAACAACATTGTAGACTGAGATGGAAAGAAATTATGCGTGTATAAAAATTAATTTTAAAACTTTGTACTATTCTGTCAATCGGACTATCGTGTGCACGCTATCTATGTCAGACGCTTAATCGCACCCGCTGCTTACACTGAACATTGTGAAAATCTGTAACTTCATACTTTCGTTACATTAGATATGAACGTCCACTATTAAGTTGTATCATTTTACAGTATTAGAAAGCGAAGAGTAACGAAATCAACTGTAAGAAGGTTGTACGGGTATTGAGGATAATCGAGACAGGAAACACGCAACTGCAATACATTTAAAAGGATTTGTTTGTGAATAAGGACATTACTTGTAAAGTAAATGTCCGAAGTTGCATCTGTCATGAAGAATATCATGAAACGTTAGTTTGTCAAAGCAGATTGTTTAATACATGTGTTGTTTACACATGAACATGTTCTGCTTCCGCCCAGAAATGAGTACCGACCAAACTGAAACAAAACATTGTTCACTAGAACAGTTTATAGGAGCAAACGACATGCTACTCACGGTTTCGACTGCGTACTAAAACAACTGCGTCACCTGAAGAAGGGCATAACTGCACGTAACCTGACACGGCAATGAGATATAGTTTCTTAAAAGTATGTGTTCCTTGTGGCGTTCTCTCTCATGAATCAGTCACAGAGTTCAACAAGCCGACCCCCACCCCCTCCACGGATAAAACAACATTATTATTGACTATTTGGATGCAGCTGTACACGCCACTCTATCGTTACAGCGATCTCTGTATAACAGCTGCAACCCATGGGGTCACAGAGTTCAACAAGCCGACCCCCACCCCCTCCCCGGGTCACAGAGTTCAACAAGCCGACCCGCACCCCCTCCACGGATAAAACAACATTATTATTGACTATTTGGATGCAGCTGTACACGCCACTCTATCGTTACAGCGATCTCTGTATAACAGCTGCAACCCATGGGGTCACAGAGTTCAACAAGCCGACCCCCACCCCCTCCCCGGGTCACAGAGTTCAACAAGCCGACCCGCACCCCCTCCACGGATAAAACAACATTATTATTGACTATTTGGATGCAGCTGTACACGCCACTCTATCGTTACAGCGATCTCTGTATAACAGCTGCAACCCATGGGGTCACAGAGTTCAACAAGCCGACCCCCACCCCCTCCCCGGGTCACAGAGTTCAACAAGCCGACCCCCACCCCCTCCACGGATAAAACAACATTATTATTCACTATTTGGATGCAGCTGTACACGCCACTCTATCGTTACAGCGATCTCTGTATAACAGCTGCAACCCATGGCATTTGAACCCGCTTGTTGTATTCGAGATCCTAGCCCTGGAATCCCTCCGCAGTTTTTATCCGTTCCTGCACCCCTAAAAATAAACTAAACTCCTCTCGAACAGGCCTTGAAGGCCCAAGTATACAGACCGGCCGCCGTGTTATCCTCAGTCCATAGGCGTCACTGGATGCAGATATGGAGGGGCATGTGGTCAGCACACCACTCTCCCGACCGTATGTTAGTTTCCGAGACCAGAGCCGCTGCTTCTCTGTCAAGGAGTTCCTCAGTTTGCCTCACAAGGGCTGAGTGCACCCCACTTGCCAACAGCGCTCGGCTGACCGAATGGTCACCCATCCAAGTGCTAGCCCAGCCCAACAGCGCTTAACTTTGGTGATCTGACAGGAACCGGTGTTACCATTGCGGCAAGGCCGTTGGCGTCCTTCACCCCTACTTCCCTTAATTAACAAATTAACGCTTCCTTGATGCCAAGGATGTGTCCTGTCAACATATTTCTTCTTTTAGTCAAATTGTCCAGCAAATTCACCGCAATTTGGTTCCTACTTCTTCATCTCGATCTACTCATCTAATCTTGAGCCTGCTACTGCAGCACTACATTTCAAAAGCTTCTATCCTCCTCTTGTCTGAACAGTTTATCGTCGACGTTTCACTTCCGTACAGTTTTGCTCTCCAGACAAATACTTTTAGAAAACCTCTTCTTGTTAGTGCGTCTGCATTTTGTAGCCTCTCTACTTCGGGGCCATCATCAGTTATTTTAGAGCTCATGTAACAAAAATCATCTATTACCTTTAGTGCCTCGTCTGTCTCCCTGATCCGGAATCGATTTCCGGTACTGCCAGGGATTTTCCGTTGGCGGAAGAATTGGAACAGAGTGCATTCACTCTCGTGGGACCAAATGAGAAGCTGCTCGACATTAGCAACTCCAGGTCTCGAAAACTGACTACGGCCGGGAGAGCGCTGCGCTGTCTCCACGCCCCTCTGCACCGCATCGGATGATGTCATTGGCAGAGGATGACACGGTGGTCGGTGGGTACAGATGGATACGTCAGGGCCTGTTGTTAGAGTTTACTTCTAGGGCCTCATTTCATAATCTAATTCGCACAGCACTGGCTGATTTCAATCGATTACATACCTTTACCCTTGTTTCACAATTGTCGATGTCCATCTTATAACTTCTTTGAACACTACCTATTCCCATCATTTTTTCCGTCTTTCCCTTAGTTGCTTTAAATTCCTGAAGGCATGTACCGTCTATGGAACTAACTGAAAGCACTTTGTTTATTGCCATACGCGTTTCGCTTCTTTTATTTGGGAAGCATCATCAGTAGACTGGCAATGGCAAGGAAAGCGTTTCTGAAGAAGAGAAATTTGTTAACATCGAATATAGATTTAAGTGTCAGGAAGTCGTTTCTGAAAGTATTTGTATGGAGTGTAGCCATGTATGGATGTGAAACATGGACGGTAAATAGTTTGGACAAGAAGAGAATAGAAGCTTTCAAAATGTGGTGTTACAGAAGAATACTGAAGATTAGATGGGTAGATCACATATGAGGAGGTATTGAATAGAATTGGGGAGAAGAGGAGTTTGTGGCACAACTTGAATAGAAGAAGGGATCGGTTGGTAGGACATATTCTGAGGCATCAAGGGATCACCAATTTAGTATTGGAGGGCAGCGTGGAGGGTAAAAATCGTAGAGGGAGACCAAGAGATGAATACACTAAGCAGATTCAGAAGGATGCAGGCTGCAGTACGTACTGGGAGGTGAAGCAGCTTGCACAGGATAGAGTAGCATGGAGAGCTGCATCAGACCAGTCTCGGTACTGAAGACCACAACAAAAACATCAGTGGCCTGTAATACATGTTACCTTTTGTACATACAATAGATGTATTATGTGGTAGACATAATATGCTGCTATATTATATTTTGTCATGTTTTTCTCTTTTTTTAGGTTAGGATCAACTTTTGTAACACAAATTTCTTAATCTGAACTTATGGTTCGGTGTTACGATTTTACGTGCTGTTAACTCATGCGTGTGGTCCTGGAGATGTATTCGATAGTTCCCATACTCCAGCTGGCCGATTTCTGGCGTTCTTTCACCCACATTTTTCACATCGCATACATCAATTGCACTTTCCATTATGTGATCAACATACGTGTGTTTTGGGAGTGTACTGTTGCCAACTGTTGTGGTGTGGCCGGCCGTTGTGCCCGAGCGCTTCTAGGCCCTTCAGTCTGGAACCGCGCGACCGTTACGGTCGCAGGTTCGAATCCTGCCTTGGGCATGGATGTGTGTGATGTCCTTAGGTTAGTTATGTTTACGTACTTCTAAGTTCTAGGGGACTGATGAGCGCAGATGTTAAGTCCCATAGTGCTCAGAGCCATTTGAACCATTTGTTGTTGTGTGTTTATCTGTCTTTTGTTTGTGTTGTGTTGTGGTTCAAAATGGATCAAATGGCTCTGAGCACTATGGGACTTAACTTCTGAGGTCATCAGTCCCCTAGAACTTAGAACTACTTAAACCTAACTAGCCTAAGGACATGACACACATCCATGCCCGAGGCAGGATTCGAACCTGCGACCTTACCGGTCGCGCGGTTCCAGACTGTAGCGCCTAGAACCGTTCGGTCACAACGGCCGGCTTGTTGTGTTATGATTTGATAGTTTCCATTTGTTGTGTGTGTGTGTGTGTGTGTGTGTGTGTGTGTGTGTGTGTGTCTGTGGGAGAGAGAGAGAGAGAGAGAGAGAGAGAGAGAGTGAGAGAGAGAGAGAGAGAGAGAGAGAGCGCATCCTGGTTACATTTCGGTTTGTTATTGTTTTGGTCGCTAGCATGATCAGACACCAAACAACACACACACACACACACACACACACACACACACACACATACACACAGCAAATGAAAGCTATCAAACCAAAACACAAACAAAGGACACACAACAGTCGGCAACCCTACGCATCGAAAACACACATATGTTGATCACAAAATGGAAAGTGCAAGTGATATATAAGATTTAAATAATGTGGGTGAAAGAACGCCAGAAATCGGCCAGCTGGAGTATGCAAACTAACGAATACATGTCCATGACCACACGCATGAGTTAACAGCGCGGAAAATCGCAAGTAACACCGAGCAATAAGTTCACATTACGAAATTGTGCTACAGTAGTTGATTCTAATATAAAAACAAGAGAAAAACAAGACAAAAGTAAAATAGCAGCACATTATATCTACAATATAATACATTTATTGTATGTATAAAAGGAAACGTGCATTACACGCCACTGATGATGTTTCCGAAATAAAAGAAACGAAACTATATGGCAGTAAACAAACTGCCTTCAGTTAGTTGCATAGACGGTACATACCTCCACAGACTACCTATTCCAGTCAACTGCTTTTCCGAGTCCTTTGTCGTCTCTGACAAAAAACATTATCGGGGTGTTTTCCGAAAGGGAATAAGGAAATTATTGTGATGAGGCGTGACTTACGTCTGCTGACAAAATACACTGCTTGGTTCAACTAACTTTTTGTCAGTTACAATGGCGTGGCGGTTAGTGTTTAGAATTCGGAACGAGTCCCGTTGATTACATCACGAAACGTTCACAGACAATCTAGCCAGGACGTGCAACAGAAGCGCCCGGCAGAGCGGCTCGCGAGGCGGGAGAAAATGAAATAGTGAAAAGAAGACGGAGTGGCGTTCCAGCACTGGGGCTCCAGAGAGGCAAGGAAACAGAACTTAATAAAAGTTAATCCGGCTTTTGGGGCAATCGATGGCTGCCTCAAACAGGCCAGCAGCTCGTCCTATTGAGGGAACTCCCGTACTTGCGTTCCACAAGTTTAACTTCGTAATTGGTATCCGCAGGAAGAGGTAGGAGCGGGATTTAATTTCGCCAGCCAGCGACTCCCCGCGGCAGGGCAACCTTCCGCCCCCCACAGTCTGAAGGCAAACAAGCGACGAATCTTTCGCACACTGGAGGCGCGCCTGATGAAATTCGTACAAGGAGGGCCGACGCGAGTCTTTTACGTGAAGAGAGCAACTTAGCGCTCGCGGGAGGTATATTAGTTACAACGAAATATCTGCTGTCGGAAAGAAAACTAAATACTGGATACTCTCGTATCTCCACCAAATCTTAACACAGGCCGTGCGGTGTGGCTGCGCGGTTTGAGGCGCCATGTCACGGATTGTGCGGCCCTCCCGCCCGAGGTTCGAGTCTTCCCTCGGGCATGGGTGTATGTGCGGCTCTTAGCAGAAGTTAGCTTAAGTAGTGTGTAAGTCTAAGGACCGATGATCTCAGCAGTTTGGCCCCTTAGGAATTCACGCCTACTTGAAAATTTTCGTAATACAGGTGCACAACACAGAAAGAAAAAAAGTGGCAAGGTATAAGTAGTGAAATATAGATACTAAGATGACCATGCATCTCGTTAGAATGAAATTACAATGAAATGAACACCCTTAGCTGCTTACAGGCGTTGGCATACGTCAACGGGGACAGATGAAACTGTGTGCCCCGACCGGGACTCGAACCCTGCAGTCGCGCTATCCTCTGTGTCCTCGTTGGCTCAGATTGGTAGAGCGTCTGCCATGTAAGCAGGAGATCCCTGGTTCGAGTCTCGGTCGGGGCACACATTTTCATCTGTCCCCGTTGACGTATGCCAACGCCTGTAAGCAGCTAAGGGTGTTCATTTCATTGTAATTTCATTCTAACGAGCTGCACGGTCACCGTTGGTATCTGTTCTATCGGACATGTCCGAAAGAACAGATACCATCTTCGTGTATATATAGTTAAGGCTCACCGGCCACTTGACCATCTTCTTCTTCTGTGCGAATGCACAAACAGTGCCCGAACTCTTATGGGAATCGGCAACGCGCTGCGAGTAATGAGTATAATGGGCGGGGGCACCACGAATGTAGTTCGGGACAATACGTTGAGAATGTGAGTTTCGAGGGAGGCGTGCCAGAGATACATCCCTGCAGTCGCGTTATCGTCTATGACCTCGGTGGCTCAGATGGATAGAGCGTCTGCCATGTAAGCAGGAGATCCCGGGTTGAGTCCCGGTCGGGGCACACATTTTCATCTGTCCCCGTTGACGTATGCCAACACCTGTAAGCAGCTAAGGGTGTTCATTTCATTGTAATTTCATTCTAACGAGCTGCACGGTCACCGTTGGTATCTGTTCTATCGGACATGTCCGAAAGAACAGATACCATCTTCGTGTATATATAGTTAAGGCTCACCGGCCACTTGACCATCTTCTTCTTCTGTGCGAATCCACAAACAGAGCGCGAACTCTTACGGGAATCGGCAACGCGCTGCGAGTAATGAGTATAATGGGCGGGGGCACCACGAATGTAGTTCGGGACAATACGATGAGAATGTGAATTTAGAGGGAGGCGTGCCAGAGATACATCCCTGCAGTCGCGTTATCGTCTATGACCTCGGTGGCTCAGATGGATAGAGCGTCTGCCATGTAAGCAGGAGATCCCGGGTTCGAGTCCCGGTCGGGGCACACATTTTCATCTGTCCCCGTTGACGTATGCCAACGCCTGTAAACAGCTAAGGGTGTTCATCTCATCGTAATTTCATGACATATAGAGTTTAGCTGCTAGTGACATGTCTCTTTTGGTTTGTGGGATTCAACAATACATGTTCTCATTGCTGGGAAGCCCCGTACCTCCGACGAAATAAATTCAAAGGATCAGAACGAGCTGTTAATGAAATTTTAATGAGCCTTTCTAAAAAGTAAAACTTCTATTTTGTTTCAAAACCATAAACAATCTTTGAAGTTATGAGCGGCTAAGGAGTTTATACGGTTCTCAGGTGAACTTCCCTATTACGGATAATGATCCGTGTGGAGATGCAACTGTTGATCAGTGAAGAAGACTACTCCACAGCGATCAAGAGGCACAACAGCACGGGCTATCTGACGTTCACTTAAACGCCGAAACAGGTTACAGCTGAGGAAGATGGAAAATTTGACTGTATTATTCCGTTTACAGCCTTTTCAGTATTTCTTATTACGCCACGGACATTTAGAAGTCACAGAAGACTGTTGTACATACGTACTAATATTATAAATCCGAAAGTAACTCTGTCTGTTACGTTTTCATGACTAAACCGCTGAACCGATATCCATGAAATCTGATAAGACAGCTTGAGCCCTGAGGAAGAAAATATAGGCCACCTTAAAAGCATATAGTACAAGATATTTATTGATTTGAAGAATATCACCCGGATTAAGGAAAAAAGTTTACTCCTTGATAAAGCTACTTACTCTTTCACCTTGGAACGTTATCACATTTGTGAAAATGCTTTTCTTGGTTGACATGTTATACATAGTATGATTCAGCGTAATAAACACAAGGCCTATTCAATTCTCAACGTGTTTACCCGACTTCCATGCTAACACCAATATTATTGAATACCAAAGTAACTCTGTCACGTTTTGACGATTCTACCACCGAACCGATTCCATTGAAATTTGGGGTTGGGTTGTTTGGGGAAGGAGAGCGTGGTCATCGGTCTCATCGGATTAGGGAAGGACGGGGAAGGAAGTCGGCCGCGTCCTTTCAAAGGAACAATCCCGGTATTTGCCCTGAGCGATTTAGAGAAATCACGGAAAACTTAAATCAGGATGGCTGGACGCGGGATTGAACCGTCGTCCACCCGAATGCGAGTCCAGTGTGCTAGCCACTACGCCACCGCGCTCGGTCATTGAAATTTGGTATGAAGATAGCTTGAACACTGAGGAAGACATTAGATACTTTAGAAAGTTGTACCTTTTTGAGTGTTAGTAATATATTGAAATATGGTATACGTGAGTGTGATGCAGACGGCGCTTGCCCGATTATAGGTGACTCTAGTGACAATAGATTATTCTGTTACAGTGCAAATCCAATGTCATAGTGCGCGCAGATTATGATCTTGAATTGCTAAACAATTTTTTTCTTTATTGGCAGCAGCGTAATACGCTGCTCTACAGCCTACAGAAAAGTTAAAAAACATAATGAGAATAGAAACAAACAAGAAAAACAGGCAATAAAACGGCAACATTGTAAAAAACTGTAAAATGGCGGTAAGTTGTAGCATTTAAAATCTAAAAGCACTGCGGTGAGAGTGCGGATGACGACACACAGGCACAATTAAAAAACACGGAGACAGCCTGGTTTCTGTTCGCACGAGATAACAAACACAACTAGCGACAGTATGGCGGCTGTTCGCAACACTGCCAGGGAACGCACAACACTGAACGCTCACTTATGACAGGTCTATACAGGCGACACGGCGGGGGCGGGGGGGGGGGGGGGAGGACCTGCACCTTTGAAGGGAAAAAGGGCGGAGGAGAGGAAAAGAAAAAGGGGGAGCCGATGGAGGGAGGGAACATAGAAAAAGGAGGGAGGGGGGTTGCTACATAATTTGACTTACCTGGAGATACAACAACAAAATACCACGGTAAGTACGAGAACGATATTTAAAACTATTACGACAAGCCTTGCAAATAAGTCCGATGTAGCATGTAGTTCTAAGAGGGCTCGAATTGCGAAAGCTTCTCGAACCCAACAAACCTCGGGGCAGTCTCGGGTCCTCCAAAACTTAGATGTAGAACGTCATGAGGTCTTAAGAACCGTATAGACAATAGAAGACTCACAAATCTGTTGCATTTTACACGCTGGGCGTCACGCGACTCTCACTACTTCCGAGACGCACGGAGACTCACTACAGTTTTGTTAAAAGGCTGTACTACAAACTGACAGACGTCATACGTTTACATATGGAACGTGGGAGGCTTTTGGTGAGCGTGCGTTTGATTAAGATCTATTAAGTGACTATGTACACTACTGGCCATTAAAATTGCTACACCAAGAAGAAATGCAGATCATAAACGGGTATTCATTGGACAAATATATTATACTAGAACTGAGATGTGATTACGTTTTCACCCAATTTGGGTGCATAGATCCTGAGACATCAGTACCCAGAATAATCACCTCTGGCCTTAATAACGGCCTTGATGCGCCTGGGCATTGAGTCAAACAGAGCTTGGATGGCGTGTAGAGGTACAGCTGCCCTTGCAGCTTCAACACGATACCACAGTTCATCAAGAGTAGTGGCAGGAGTATTGTGACGAGCCAATTGCTCGACCACCATTGACCAGAAGTTTTCAATTGGTGAGAGACCTGGAGAACGTGCTGGTCAGGGCAGCAGTCGAACATTTTCTGTATCCAGAAAGGCCCGTACAGGACCTGCAACATGCGGTCGTGCATTATCCTGCTGAAATGTAGGGTTTCGCAGGGTTCGAATAAAGGGTAGAGCCACAGGTCGTAACACATCTGAAATGTAACGTCCACTGTTCAAAGTGTCGTCAATGCGAACAAGAGGCGGCCGATGCGTGTAACGAATGGCATCCCATATAATCACGCCGAGTGATACGCCAGTATGGCGATGACGAATACACGCTTCCAATGTGCGTTCACCGCGATGTCGCCAAACACGGATGCGACCATCATGATGCTGTAAACAGAACCTGGATTCATCCGAAAAATTGACGTTTTGCCATTCGTGCACCCAGGTTCGTCGTTGAGTACACCATCGCAGGCGCTCCTGTCTGTGATGTAGCGTCAAGGGTAACCGGAGCCATGGTCTCCGAGCTGATAGTCCATGCTGCTGCAAACGTCGTCGAACTCTTCGTGCAGATGGTTGTTGTCTTGCAAACGTCGCCATCTATTGACTCAGGGATCGAGACGTGGCTGCACGATCCGTTACAGCTATGCAGATAAGATGCCTGTCATCTCGACTGCTAGTGATACGAGGTCATTGGCATCCAGCACGGCGTTCCGTATTACCCTCCTGAACCCACCGATTCCATATTCTTCTAACAGTCATTGGATCTCGACCAACGCGAGCAGCAATGTCGCGATACGATAAACCGCAATCGCGATAGACTACAATCCGACGTTTATCAAAGTCGGAAACGTGATGGTTAACATTTCTCCTCCTTACACGAGGCATCACAACAACGTTTCACCAGGCAACGCCGGTCAACTGCTGTTTGTGTATGAGAAATCGGTTGGAAACTTTCCTCGTGTCAGCACGTTGTAGGTGTCGCCATCGACGCCAACTTGTGTGAATGCTCTGAAAAGCTAATCATTTGCATATCACAGCATTTTCTTCCTGTCGGTTAAATTTCGCGTTTGTAGCACGTCATCTTCGTGGTGTAGCAATTTTAATGGCCAGTACCGTAAGTAACAGATTAGTCGTCTTTGAGAATGGAAGAAAAATAAATGCACTATATCGCTTTGAAATGAAAGGAACAAAAGATTGATGTTGTGTTCCTTGGTGGCAAAATTTCACATCCAGTACTAGGTGGACGAGAGGAACCCCTAAAAACTCTAGTTCTGTCTAATGTAACGAATCGAGGAATCTTTTAAATAAAAGGAGAAAACATAATGAATGCTTTCAGGTTCGACATACAGCAAAATAAAGACACACATTAATTATGCATCCACATACTGGCACTACATACATTTTTGATACATAGGTCTATATGGCTCTACACCACTATATATGCACAGGCGTTTATACATTACTAGCTCGCTTAAACACTATCGCTTATCGTAACAAAGCTACTGGCGGCGAGCGCTGCCGCATGTAACAGCCTGTTCATTATTAAATTTTCCATTTGTTTCACATACTCGGTTCGCAAGAGTAGCCACTATGGCTATCATGAAGAGCTGTAGTAGTTAAAAAAAGTTAATGACGAAAGCAACTTTCACGTGATGTGTAACTGCCGACTAACATAGCTCGCTGAAACTTCAATACATGAATTGCGACAATATATTGCTGGAAGGTAACTGGAAAAGATACACAGTGTTACAGACAGAAATGACTTTAGTCGAAGACCATAATTTCACTGAAGTCATCGCGATTAGCCGATCCCCTGGATATTACAAAAGGCGGTGCGTGGTTCGTACCACGATGTGTCACCACCACGGACTGGAGTGGACGCTCTGACGTCAGAATTAAGGGACCTACAAACAACAACATTTAGAAGTTTAGTTTCACTAAATTCAACTGCCCCTGCTGAACGTTCAAATATCTGCTCAGTGTAGTGCTGTGATATGTCTACGGACTCAAATGAATACTGTTTTCTTTTACGTACGTGGCCACTCCCTCATTCCACATGGAACTCCTTGAAAAAGAGGCAGCTAATCTGTATCCTGGTAAAGGAAACCATTGAATTGTCAAATTATTTAAGTGGTGCCCCGATATAGCAATACGGTCACAGTCAACATCTATAAGCAGTTCACTAACTTCATCACTAATGCCTCCTATATTTTAATGAAATATGCTAATCCCTTCTCTACTTGGCTACCTGACATCCTCTGAAAGTGGTTTCCTTGTTAGAGGAACTTCCTTCAAGCAGGTACACTTATCAGCTAACTTCAATCTAAAAAAGGTGCAGCTCTAACACCAACTAATACAGGAAATTGTCCATGAGTGATGACACCACCACCCACTACATTGTCACCAATTAACTTTGCCAGCCCCCCGTTCCCACACCTATTGAAGTGCACACCATGCCTAGTGAAACCTGATCTATTGAGAGACTCAACTGGCACCACTGTTAAGTGAGCCATGCCCTCTGCCATCAGTGCCTTGTCCAGCCCCAGGTTAACACGCCTAACAGCAGCTTTAAGATGAGGCCGATCATGACGTTGAAACAGTTGCACGAAGTGCACAATAGTGCCACCAGTTTGAGTAGCTGTCTTTACCACGTCACCACCTACATCACGTTCCCCATCCCTATCAAGACCATTCCCTGCTCCATCCACAACCACTACCTGATCCACTTATGTAAAATTCCTACATAATTCCCCTATGCTGTCAGTTACCTGAGCCAACCCTGCACTAGGCTTCACAATGCTGGTGACCTGGTATTCATTCCCCAGCAGTTCCTGCAACTGCTGGTCCACACCTGTACCGTGCGAACTACCTAGCAGCAGAACCTTCTTCTTTCGGTTATACTTTGCAACTGACTTAGGCTTCCTAAATGTTGAGGACTGCTGCATGTTTCCTACACCTACAGCTACAGCTACAAGAGGCACCTCTCCACTCAACTTTGACAGTTGGTCAAATCTATTGCAAATACTCAAAGTACAGCTGTATGGATACCTTCTCCTCCTAGCTGCCTTCTTGTCAACTGCCAGTTCCCATTTCTCAACACAATTTTCTTATTCCGTCATTAAATGTTATTTGTCACTTTATGAGTGCTTCTGTCTTAAAAAATTACTCCAAAAAATGGTGGTTTTCGAAATGTGAAAAACCGTTACAAGGTCCAACATGGTCAAATACCTAGGAACAACTATTCTCCTCAAATTTAAAAGTGCTGCAACCGATAAAAATGTTGTCGATACTGCATTTAATAGCCTGTGTGTTTACTACGTTATATACGCTAGCCGTGAAATACACATACATACTACCTCATGACTATGTAAAAATAAGTCTTGTAAATAAAATAATTGTTCGGAGACTTTTGTTACAGAGAACAAATGGATTTGAACTCGGTATGTCTTTTGCTGTCAAAATAAATGATAAGACATTTCATTTATTCTCGCAGGTCTGTCGCGCCTTTTTTTGTTTGGTTGTTGCCGATTAAGCACACGTGTCTATGCACCGTATCTACGGATAAAATATAAGATATTTTCTGCGACTGTTTTAGAGGTCCTTAATTATAGTATCAGATCCAATAATTTCCCCTGATAATAACCGTAACTTTGTACGCATTTGTGTCTTTCTTTGCGGAGGCCGTAAAGAAACGATTGGTGACGAATTCTTCGAGGGCAGAACGACAGAATAGATCGAGTAGCCGATCATTTCTTTTCATTCTTTGGTAGGCATTTTCGCTAAAGATCATATAAGGTAGGTCAGTCAGTTATTTTCAAAGACTTACGTCGGCAATCCCTTCATATGATCATCTCCGGACCTACAGCCATTTTGATGTACAATGGCTGTGTACGGAGCAGGAACCGCTGAATGACGGTAGTCAGCTGCTACTTTGATACACACCAATAATCAGTAGGTCTAGGTGAAATAAAAAACCGGACATTTTGAAACAGAAGCTACTTGCAACTAACACAGATTTCCATTTTACAAACGGGGAAAATTATTAACACGTGAAGATACTCAATTCATTTGCAATATCACAAGTTCCACGGCAGAACACGTCCAGGTTCGACTTACGAAGTATTGATTATCGTGCACATATTATGTAACTAGTTTTAAAAATATACGGATTTTTACTCACTGTGGAACACTGTAACTGAAGAATTAACAATATTCTCCAAATAACTTTACTATATTACTTAAATCTGTAGAAATCGTAATACCTACAGTCGCTGTACAAAAAACAACCTCAACAACAAAAACAGTAGACTAACTCTAGTGCTTGTTCCTTTATGTGACTCTAAAATCAGTCACTAGACTAGATGCATTATGCTCCAGGTACATCACTCCCTTCCATCTTCCTCTTCCGCACTTCATGGATTAGGTACTTGCGCGTTTCCTGTCTGCACATTTCACTGCCACCTCATCCTAAGTCTTCCTAAGTCCCTCCTTCCTTTTGGCTGGTGCAGCATGACCGGACCAGGAATTCTTTCGGCACTCATTCCCTGTGGTGCTGTTTCTATAATGTTTCATTTTGTTCAATCTTTTCGTTAATATTATTAGGTCTACAACTTTGCTTCCGCCGTTTTGCAATAGAAGGCAGTAGTGGAAAGTAGTGTTGCAAGTCGTGTGATACAGTAAGCTTAGGCATTTGAGAACATAAAGCCATCAAAATATCAGTCGATTTTTGATTGCATCATTAAGTTATTCTCGACTGAATAAATCAACTTATGAGCCCAATTCTCCTCATCTGCGGAAGGTTTTAATTTGCTGCTTTGATATGAAGAAATCTGAGGCTGAGGCTCATAAAAAGCTGGGTAAGACCTATGATGTTAGTGACAGAACTTCGCAGAAAATGGTTTCCATGCTTCGAGAATGGTGACTTTTGACGTTGAAGACCGGCATGTTTGTGAACGAGAGAAAGCTTTCGATGCTACTGCAACCGACGCAAAGAATCACAAGTAATCGTTATCGAAAGCAATTGATGTGTTTGAGCCGAGCACTGAAAGACAAACGGCCACACTACAACGATAGACATGAGAAAATGGTTTTGCAGCATGACAGTGCACGGCCCCATGTCGAAAATCCCCTCAAAACATACTTGAAAACGTTGAAAAGGGAAGTTCTATCTCACCCGCTGTATTCTCCAGATATTCCTCCCCCTGACTGCCACTTTTCTCCATCTATGACACACGACCTAGCTGACTAGCACTTGCGATCATATGAACAAGTGCAAAATTGGATCAATTCATGGCTCCCCTCAAAAGATGCCCAGTTTATACACTGCGGGATTCGTATGCTGCCCTAAAGCTAGGAGAAAGCAGTGCCCAAAGATCGCCAATACGCTGAACCGTAAATTTTTTGTAAGTTTTTCACAATAAAGTCTCGAACTTCGAGAAAAAACGGCGGAAGCAAAGTTGTAGACCTAGTATAAATATCTAGTTCATTCCTAATATTTTCATTTCTTATACATCCCTCACTGGTATCATCTCTCAATTTCCTAAGAAATATTGTTTGTGCTGTTTATAGTCTGCTTTCATCCCATTTCTTAGGGATCCTTGACTCACTACAAAATAGCAGTAGAGGTGCAGCCATGATTTTACAAAAAAATTTAATTTTGTTTCCTTCTGTATTTTTTTTTCGAATGTTTTGTTTATCATTCTGTGTGCTGAATAGTATTTGTTAATTTTAACTCCTATATTCTTCTGCATGTCATAGCTTATCTTACATCCTAAAAAAATTTAAATTGGAGACCTACTTAAGTGGTGTACTATCTATTTTTTTTGAGCGTTTGGGTTATTTCCCATGATGAATCACGATTTTAGTTTTCTTTGTTGATATTCGGAGACTATATTCACTTTTTCCTAATTGTGTAATCTACAGACTGCTTTTTGTAGCTCATCTTCAATTCCTTCCAAAATACTAACATCATCTGTGTACATGAGAATATGGACATATTTATTTCTGTTAATCTCTATACCCGGGACACAGTACAAAGCTGCATCGCATCCACACTACAACATACGTACAAAGTGGCCTCCATGGAATGCAATGCACGCGTCCACACGTCACATCATGCATTGCTGAACCGCATGTTCCGGCCTCTCTCTGATTACCGTCACAGGCGTAGTGAATACGTTGTTGAAGGGTCTCCACATCAGGTACGGGTTCAGCATACACAACAGTTTTCAGAATGCCCAGGCGGTAAAAATCCAGGGGGGTTAAGTCCGGTGGTTTAGCAGGCCATCCTACAGGGCCTCCGCGTCCTACTCAACGTCCGGGGAAGATGCTGAAGTCTTGGCGAATTGTTGATGAGGAACTAGGGTGGTGCTCCGTCAAGCAGAAACCACATAACCTGTCACATTGCCAAGGGCCCATTCTCAAGCAACACAGGCAGAGTATTTCACAGGAAGTTGTAACGGAACATATTAAAGGCTTCACTGTACCGAAGTATGCGATACCCTCCAAATTCAACCAGTTTAACGAGTATTTATGATTATAGAAAAGTTATTATGTCTCCATAAACAGTCAACCCATTAAATTATACTGAATAACTGACCCACACAAAAGTTTATATCACTTGATCACTGATACAGCAAATGTCATCATGTAAAAACACTAAGTTCATCTTAAATAATTAATATGAAGTACGAAAAATAGTGGCCAACTTTGGTATTTTGGATCTCCTTAAATAAAAATCACCCAGTGAAACCTATTGGTTCACTAGGAGCGTTTTCACTCAGTGTTCACGTAAGCAATCCTATTTTAGACGAAAACCAATGTAATTCTTAATAATTCATGTTATTTACTTATTTATGCAAATTAGAGAAGTCAATTGACAAACTTCTAAAAAACGGCCTTTTTGTAACAGAAAATTATTCTGTCAAGTCAACAAATCTGTCTGTCATTTTAATAACATGTTAAATTATGTCACTCGATGCAAATTAATAACTTTTCTGCACAAATTATGATAACAGATGTACATGTGACTTATAAACTATATCTCTTTTTAGTAGTTCTTTGACAATGTTATAAATACAAGCAGCAAGAAGGGTCGAGGGGCGCAGTCGGAATGTCACTCTGGTAAAGTGTGTTTGTGTGTTATTGTTTGAGGTGGATAAACAATGCAAAGAACATGTAACGGAAGTACTACTTTGTGTTGAGTCATGGTCTTTGGTGGACAGTGGAATTAAGATGGCCACCAGAATAATAAATATTTGAAGTTTACATATTTGTTGGTTTCGCTCGTTCTTTATCATCAAAAGCACATAAAAAAAACACGGGACCTCATGTTTTTAACCCTAGACAACCAGATGTAGAGCCAGCATCAGCATCGAGAGACAGCAGCGATCCAGCAAGTAGCAGCGATTACTACAACACAATTCATTTTAATGGCGCCAACCTAATATCAAGTGCTAACAAGCTCCGTAAATGGGAGTGAAATAGTGCGATTATAGCAATTAGCAATATCTACGACCAGGCGACCATTCCAAAGTCCAGGTATGTTCCTCCGTAGCGGCGTTGTGGAATAACAACCGGTCCAAGTATGCAGCCGCCAAGAATCCATGCCCACACTCGGATGTCAAACCGATGCTGATGAGACGCCTCAACCATTCCCCGAGGATTGTCTGTAGACCACGGATGACGATTATGCAGATTGATGGTGCCATTTCTGGTAAAGGTTCCTTCGTCGGTAAAGAGGACTGATGACAGAAATCCCATAATTTTGGTGGTCTGATGCAAAAACCTTCGACAAGCCCTTTCCCGTAGAGGGAAATCCGATGCTGACAATCCTTTCACACGTTGCAGGTGATAGGGATAGTATCGGTTTTTACGTAGGATACACAAATCGTACTTTGGCTTACAGGCATGTTGGTGGGCCACTTGCCTGGAGCTTGTACTATTATTCCTCTCAATATCCTATAGAAACACGTCCCCCAAATCTGGTGTACGCGCAGTCCGCCACCTCCCTGCACGTTCGTCTGTCTGAAAGGAACCATGATCATACAAACGCCCAACAAGGGCTTGAAGTGTTGTGTGATGTCGTTGGTGTCTGTGAGGCTACTTGTTTTGATGTAGCCGTGCTGCCTCTCAACCGTTTCCATCCGCTCGCCCGTACACAAATAGCATCTCGGCTTGTTTCCGACATGAATACTTGACTGTTCTGCTGCCATCTACCGTGGCAACGATGCAGTTCCGGACACACGTCCATAGGATTTTTTTTCCTCCATTTCCAGTCAGAAATCCGTCCCTGCAGTTCGTCGGTTTTATTAATTTTAGTACTGTATACATTAAATAAGGTTGGTGACATTTTTATCGTTACACGCAATGTTTATTATTATTTTCGCAACCACGTACGAGCGTTTTACGGCCTCAATCAGATGTCTGCGATATCTACCTGTAATATATATGACGCATAGTTTCTTTCTGCTCAAACAGTGAAAAGCTTTTTCAAATGGTTCAAATGGCTCTGAGCGCTATGGGACTTAACAGCTATGGTCATCAGTCCCCTAGAACTTAGAACTACTTAAACCTAACTAACCTAAGGACATCACACAACACCCAGTCATCACGAGGCAGAGAAAATCCCTGACCCCGCCGGGAATCAAAAGCTTTTTTAAAGTCAGTAAATGCTACACGTACTTCTAAACTGAGTTCTAGTCGTTTCCCTCAAATTCTTTTTATGGTAACTATATTTTATCACTGCACTAACAGCCTTTCCAGAATCCACAATTTTCTTCTGATAGGAGAGTCTCTGTTATGATTCTTAAGCGGTTATTGATTACTTTTCCAAATATTTTATAGGCTGAGTTTAGGAAGCTAATTTCTCTATATTTTTCACAGTTTTTTTTTAAATTTTGACTTCAGATGTTTTTCAAGATTCTTCGATTTTATACCAGTGCCAACATTTATTAAATAAATGCAATAATCTAAAATCACAAAAGGGAACAACATAATTTAAGAGTTCCATATTAATATCATCTGGTCCATATGCTTTCCGCCAGCCGGGGACCGACCGCAACGGTCGCAGGTTCGAGTCCTGCCTCTGGCATGGATGTGAGCGATGTCCTCAGGTTAGTTAGGTTTAAGTAGTTCTAATTTATAGGGGACTGATGACCTCAGAAGTTAAGTCCCATAGTGCTCAGAGCCATTTGAACCATATGCTTTCCTGTTTTCCATACTTTTTAAAACTACTTGCAGTTCTTGTATTGCGATTGAATCCACAGTACTATTATGTAACGTGGTCCCCTCTTCCCCCTTCAATTCTGGCTCATCTATTTGGCACATTATTTTATAAAATCCTTTCCACTGATCTTCGCTAGTTATATTTAGTTCTGCAGTACCTTCCACCGCTCTGTTTAAGTATTTCATTGGTTCGTAGGCAAAAGTTTGCCTCCCATTTATATCTCGTCCTGCTTTAATTATAAAACGACCCCACGACTAGCCTAGCTATCTGTTTAGCATGGTTCCGTGTTTTGCTTATACTACTCTTCAGTTTCTAGTGCTCTATTCTGCAGGAGTTTTTTGTGGACTGTGTATTTTTCTTCAACTGCCTTTGCGCTATTTTCATTACGAAATTTTAATCCTTTCTTTTTCCGTAACTTCATTTTTTTCTCACTGCGTCATGTTCCGCTTTTTCTATGCATTCTTTAACATTTTACCGCTCTTTCTCTATATCCTGAACTGCTGGAGTGTCTATGATGATAAAATCTTCTCGGGTTGACAGCCGCGTCAATGTGTTGTTTTCCAGCAACATTTCAGCAAGTTTCTTACTTGCCATCTTCAGGTGAAATGCCGCGTTCATGCTTGCAGCTCTCTGGTATGGACAACCTCCCCTGAGGTGGTTTACAATATCGGAGTCTGTTGTCAATTGACATTTACTCCACAAGTATAGAATAAAATTGACTGGGATTAAAAAGTGTTTGCTAAAACTTGTCTGAGCTTGACAGGATAAAATACAATGGGTGCTAGGAAACTAGCGGCGAGAGGAAGAGGAATGTTTGTTCTTCTTCTGCTTAACTCTCGGAATAGCAGCGATTATGCACTGCCAGTCATGGTAAAAATAGGGAAGCGGTTTATAAGGTCCAAGTCCCTCTTAGGAATGACGGCGGTCAGATTTGCAATTGCCCAGCCGAAATCATAAGGCTTATGGGGTAGAGGTGGTTTAGGAACATTGGAGGCGGTAAAAGGGTACGGGGTATTGTGATGCACGAACGTCTTGTCACGCAATGATTTTGCGACTATCTTCAGCAGTCCTGGCGCAGTCGTCTCTGCTGGCGGCGTGTTGACTACCTCTTCGGTGTCCTGTTCTCGGATGGGCGCAGCAGTTGTGACTTCGTCTCCCAGCAGCGGCAGTCCCGCCTTGTCCTCGGAAGGGCGGGCGGGCGTTTCGATGCCTTTGGCCACGTCATCTCGTATTGCTGGTGGAGCTGGCTCGGAATCTTGTTTTCGCAGGCCCTCCCCTTTCGAGGAGGGGGCAGACATCTCATTCGCCACCTCCGGGGGCACCCCCACAGCGCCCTGCGTTATCGCAGGAGCCGGGAGAGCGTCCGTCTGCGTGGCGATGGTGGCAGTCCTAACTTCTCGCCCCTTGCGAGACTTGCGGGCCAGCAACTCGCGGAGCTGCGCGAGCTGGAGGCGCACCTCTTCCACCTCGGCCCGACGTGCAGATTTGAGAGCGGCAACTGCGTTGGCGACAGCATCGTCGATCTTGTGAATGCTGTAGGGATTGCAGCAGCACGGTGCTCCACTCGCGACAGCACCAGCAGAAGTGCCAGTGACGTGATGCGCGGGCAGAGCATTTACCGCTTCTCGGTTCATTGTCACCTCTTCTTGCGCGGTAATTCGCCGTCGGTGTGTGTGCCGCTCCTTCCCGCGGCCACAGCTCTTGAGGTAACTGCAGCCACGGTGGTTGGCGGCGTGTGAACCGCCGCAGTTACAACATGTAGCAGCGGCTTCCCTGGGCTTCGTACAGTCGCGTGTGAGGTGCGACTTTGCACACTTCAAACACGCGAGTACTCCTGTGCAGTCCGCGGCGAAGTGCCCCAGCTTCAGACAACGGAAGCACTGTACAGGTTTCTTTCTCTTCTGCTAGCTGTCCAGTCCGAGCGCTTGGCCCAGGAGGCTAACGATCGCAGCAACTTGTTCCCCTCGTCTTCCCTTCGGGCGTCCAGGCATGTTGGCGCGGCGAGCGAGAGTGTGTCGCCCGGTTCATGCTGCTGCTTTCATCTGTTACTTTCCCCTCTTTGGGGAAGTGTGAGGGGGAGTTTGTAGCCTTTCGGCTTTTACTCCCCTGTGTACATGTGTGTGTGATTTTTCTATAGTTTTTTGGTGTCTGTGATATGTGATGAATTGTTGTGAATGTGTTTGGTACTTGCCTGAGGTAGGCGAGATGATTGGTGTTATATGGGAAGGAACTGGATTAGGGATTGGGTATTGGGATTTTCTCTTCGACTTAATCGACGAAGATTGTCATAGGGCGCTTGTGCTTATCGCGGGACATGTCATACCGACCTAGGGAGTGGATGAGTGCATTTCCGGATCTGGAAGAACCTTCATAGAAGGCCCTTGCCAGATCCTGGAAACGCTCTCTCAGGAATGGGATTTCGGCTGCGGCGTGCAGGTCGTCTGTGGGGAATCCAAGAGGTAGATGCAGTGCCCTCCTGAGGGCGCGGTTCTGCAGCCTCTGTGAGTTTGTCCAGGTGCTGCTTTGCCGCGTATCCCCGGACAGGGCACGCATACTCCATTACCGGCCGGATCAGGGCCTGGTATATATTTACTGCTACTGGGCAGGGAAGGGAGCTGGTTGTGTTCAGGATAGGGTATAGGATTGACATTCTGGAGCAAACCTTCCTGTGGACCTCGTCTATGTGGGGTTTCCACGTAAGACGAGAGTCCAAGGTTACGCCAAGGTACTTGGCGGTTCTGCGCCAGGGGAGTTGGGTTCCATTTTGGGTGGAGGTGGAGGGGGTGACGTTGAGGAGGTTCGCGCCTTCCGAGCCTTCGGGTAATCAGCATTGCCTGCGTTTTCTCAGAATTGATGGTGATGCGCCAGCGACGGGCCCAGGTGTCTGTCTCGTCTAAAATCCTTTGTAGCCTACGAATGACCAGGTCCTTGTTCGCATTTCTTGTGTAGAAGGCTGTGTCGTCCGCGTACTGTGCGGTGTGCACCAGGGGGGCCGTTGGAGTGTCCGCAGTGTACAAACTGTACAATACGGGCCCCAGGACCGATCCCTGTGGCACCCCGGCACGAATACGACTTTTGATGGAGGTGGCAGTTTCTACTTTGACGGAGCTATTCGTGAGGTAGCTCTTGATCAGCTGAACTATGCTCCCAGGAAACCCTTGTGTGTACAACTTGTAGAGTAGCCCTCTATGCCATACTGAATCATAGGCTTTAGCTACGTCTAGAAGCACTATCCCGCAGTAGCCTCTGTGGTTGAAGCCCTCTGTGGCTGCTTCAACCATTCTCATGACCTGTTGTGGGGCAGAGTCGTTCTGCCGGAATCCAAATTGGAAATCCGGCAGAATTTGCTCTCTGGTAATGTGTTCTTGTATGGGTCTTAGCCGGGTTCATGTCTCGTCCGGATCTTTATAGCCGCTGGACCACGGGCTTCTCTGCATCCTCGGCGCCGGTCGGGCCAATCAGGCGCGAGAGGAATCGGCGCGGCGACGAATGGTGGAGGTAGGGGGGAGGGGGGGGAGCCGCCTGCGTCGGGTCCTGGAGCCTCGTCTCGGTGCGGCCTGTTTATTCCATCCGCCACCACCGACCTGCCTCCATCGGTGCGCTCTCGTCTCATTCTCGATAATGTTGTGTTCCACGCGCTGCTGAGTTGGAAGTCACTATCCCGATTGACCAGGTTATCACTGACCCGTATCTCCACTGCCTCTTTAATAACAGAGTCCCAGCAACCTTTCGCTCTACACAGTCTCTTGGTTTCTTCCAATTGAAACGTGTGTTCTTCACTGAGGCTGTGCTGCGCTACCGCGGATTTTTCTTTTTGTCCTAGGCGGACGCTTCTCAGATATTCAGAGGTGCGTTGTGTTATGCAACGCTGTGTCTGTCAATTATATACTGTTTCCCACATGCACAGGAAATACTGTAGACACCCGGTGTTCTTAGACCCAAGTTGTCCTTCATTGAGCCCAGCATATTTCTGATTTTTGCTAGAGGATGGAAGATTGTTTTTATCTTGTTCTTCTCCTGGCAATATTGACTGTGGGCGGCCCTACGTACGGGAGGAACGCCAGACCTTTGTTGTTCTCTTCTTCCTGGTCGGCGCCGAGGATGCAGAGAAGCCCGTGGTCCAGCGACTATAAATATCCGGACGAGACACGAACCCGACACTTCGCCTGAAGATGGAAAGTAAGAAACTTGCTGAAACGTTGCTGGAAAACAACACATTAAATAGGCTGTCAACCCGAGAAGATTTTATCATCGAGATTCGCCGAGAAAGCTTGCATTCTCATATAGTGCTGGAGTGTGTAGCACGTACTCATTGTTGTTGTTGTGGTCTTCAGTCCTGAGACTGGTTTGATGCAGCTCTCCATGCTACTCTATCCTGTGCAAGCTGCTTCATCTCCCAGTACCTACTGCAGCCTACATCCTTCTCAATCTGCTTAGTGTATTCATCTCTTGGTCTCTGACCTCCAGTACAAAATGGATGATCCCTTGATGCCTCAGAACATGTCCTACCAACCGATCCCTTCTTTTAGTCAAGTTGTGCCACAAACTCCTTTTCTCCCCAATTCTATTCAATACCTCCTCATTAGTTATGTGATCTACCCATATAATCTTCAGCATTCTTCTGTAGCACCACAATTTAAAAGCTTCTATTCTGTTCTTGTCAAAACTATTTATCGTCCATGTTTCACTTCCATACATGGCTACACTCCATACAAATACTTTCAGAAACGACTTCCTGACAATTAAATCAATACTGGATGTTAACAAATTTCTCTTCTTCAGAAACGCTTTCCTTGCCATTGCCAGTCTACATTTCATATGCTCTCGACTTTGAACATAATCAGTTATTTTGCTCCCCAAATAGCAAAACTCCTTTACTACTTTAAGTGTCGCATTTCCTAATCTAATTCCCGCAGCATCACCCCACTTAATTCGACTACATTCCATTATCCTCGATTTGGTTTTGTTGATGTTCATCTTATACCCTCCTTTCAAGACACTGTCCGGCCCTGTAACACCAACCAAGACGGCCTTGCTGTGCTGGTACTGCGAACGGCTGAAAGCAAGGGGAAACGACAACCGTAATTTTTCCCGAGGGCATGCAGCTTTACTGTATGCTTAAATGATGATGGCGTCCTCTTGGGTAAAATATTCCGGAGGTAAAATAGTCCCCCATTCGGATCTCCGGGCGGGGACTACTCAAAAGGACATCGTTGTCAGGAGAAAGAAAACTGGCGTTCTACGGATCGGAGCTTGGAATGTCAGATCCATTAATCGAGCAGGTAGGTTAGAAAACTTAAAACGGAGGTACTCATAATAATGACCTTGGGCCGATGTTTTATTGGTTAGTGTGTACAGCCATAAGAAGCAAATACGACTGGTGGATGTGAGCTCTACTACTTATTAAACGACTCGACTGCCGAAAGTTGATTGAATTGTGGTAACAATTCACTAGTAGAGAGCGTTCAAAGTGAGGTCTCGTGTTCCCCTTTGATGGGGCGAGATTTGTTTGATATGTGAAGAGAGGTTCTGGCGACTGGCGCAACATAACTGGCTGTTATTTTGTTTGCCTCCTCTCTGCGTTTCCCCGTGGACAAAAGGGCGTGGCCCGTCTCGTCGTTACTGGAAAGGCGCCGTTAATGGCAGCCGGCAGAGGACTTGGCCCGGACACGACGACGTCACAGGCCGTCGAAGGCAGCTAACGAGCTACCGGGGGATTGTGCTCTTTGACTGCCGGAGCGAGGATGGCAGACGACCAATAGGAAACACCCGCCGAAACAGCTGCCGCCGCAAGCCCGACACAGCCATTACTGCGCAAGGGCTGCAGAGACACTACAGCGGCGAAACGAAATTATTTCACACGAGCGGTCGTCGTAATGTTTTAATTAACATCCCTAAAAAAATCCAGCTGTGACCGTGACGTTTGGTGACGGTGTTAATCCTTCTCTGTGTGTTCACCCATCAATGCGATACGCTTTTCCCAACGGTGCACAAGTTGGACGAGACCTTGCGAAACGCCGGTGGCTGTGGCAGTAAGGGGATCTACCGAACAGTTACTTCTGTACCGGAGTTTTCCCCTTATACACACCCACCATTAAGAAACTATTTCAATCTGTACGCAGCGGAACCCCACAACGCTAGTTAATTAAATTTTGACCTATAGTGGATCTTAAGTTGGCATTTCGACATAACTCAAAGTATATCACGTGAAATATCCCACAAATGGAATTAGAATTGCGTGTGAAAAACGGTGTTCCGTCATAAACCCAAGTTACAGCTTCGCCTGCCAGACGACAGCCCAAAAGATGTCAGCTGAATTGCTGGAGCACCAGCCTCACCACCCGAACTGACAACAGGAGTCAGCTGAATTTCACCATGTCACTGGCGCGAGGTGTTGGCCAAACCTGGCGAGAAGACACAGTACTGTAAATATGAGTGAAATAAATATTAGCTTGCTAATCATGTTTTGTTAGCGCTGAAAGACGATCTACAGGTTCTGTAACACCATCCCGAAAATGTAGAGGTGTACAGATGTTTTCGTAGGGCACGTGTCAGTAGGTACACAGTCAGGAACTTTACTAACTCTACACATTTGATTTGGGTATAAGCCTGCACTCCTATGCTGTCATGAACACTTAAAATGCCAGCAAAACAATGCAAACAGTTCTGTTGTGTTGCAGCGTAAGTTCGTAGTGTTCTTTCCGTAAGTTTGAGAAACACAACAGATACAA
Source organism: Schistocerca cancellata (assembly GCF_023864275.1). NCBI lineage: Eukaryota > Metazoa > Arthropoda > Insecta > Orthoptera > Acrididae > Schistocerca > Schistocerca cancellata. The sequence continues at coordinate 1,136,032,529 of NC_064626.1, read as the reverse complement.
AAACAGAATTTAGTCATCAATAATATATTCTGCTGCAAAAGTCTGCCAACGCTGAGGTAACTTTTCGATTCAGCGACTATAAAAATTGTGTGATTTTGAGGCGAACAACTCGTCAAACTGTATCTGGTGCGCATTTTCAGGCTTCAAGGTTGGATGAATGAAGTAGGTGCGGAATGACTTGACAGCCAACTCTTGTATAGTGTTTTCTGTCAGTGAAGCTTTATTGTAGAGTAGTATCACTTCACACGGTCTTTCAGGTCGTTATTCTTGAATGTCGTCTGCAAGACTTCTCAGTTTTTGAAAATAAATGTCAGCAATGATGGTTACACCTTAGGAAAGTAATTCCACCGAATGCGTAACGTTATCTTTTGTGGATGTGCACAGGTCTTTGCACGGGGAGTGGCTGCTTTAATTGGGCTCAACCATTCCTTTCTTTTCCGTACGTTAGCTTAAAGACACCATTTCTCATCACCAGTAACAAGATAGGAATGGTTAAAGTTTTTGACGAGGCAACTGATGACGAGCAAGCAGAGATGCATATGTGGCGACAAGCTGATTTTTGCAATTAGTAAATTAGAGCTTAGAAGCGTCCCCACTGCTTGCAAATATCGTACTATGGTGGAGTTATCACCGTCACATCTGCCAGTTCTCGAGTGAGTTGACGTGAATAATTGTGAATTAGTGCGTTTATGCGATATTCATCAAACCCTGAATGTCTTCCCGAACGTGGAGCGTCATTAATGTCAAAACGATCCTCCTTAAAATGGGAAAACCTATTTATTGCGGCGCTCTATCCAGTGGCACTATCCCCTTACACGGTGCAAGTGTATCTGGCTGCATCGACTGCTATTAACCATCTGTTCATCTCAAACAGAAGAATATATCGGAAATGTTCCGATTTGCCCACTTGGGTCTCCATTTTCTAACGTCCAAGGCTCCACTAATTATCTCCGAATGATGAAACGAGAATACGTAAATTCAAATAGCAACAGTGAACTACAAAAATAAAAAATGACAATCTATAGATAGATCCATAGCAACCGAATTACCAATATGTAAAACCAAAACGCTACGAACTTTTGCACCAACCTAGTACAATCAAACGTGACTAGCGGCTTAGAAAACACAGTATACTTTTTTAACTTATACTCAAATAGGTGATATGATACTGTGTGAAGTGTTTGACAGAGCACTGAAAGACCTAAGTCGAAACAAGGCACCGGGAATAGACAATATTACATTAGAACTACTGACAGCCATGGGAGAGCCAGGCATCACAAAATTCTACCATCTATAAGGCAGGCGAAATACCCTCAAACTTTAAGACGAATATACAGGGCTATTACAAATGATTGAAGCGATTTCATAAATTCACTGTAGCTCCATTCATTGACATATGGTCATGACACACTACAGATACGTAGAAATACTCATAAAGTTTTGTTCGGCTGAAGCCGCACTTCAGGTTTCTGCCGCCAGAGCGCTCGAGAGCGCAGTGAGACAAAATGGCGACAGGAGCCGAGAAAGTGTATGTCGTGCTTGAAATGCACTCACATCAGTCAGTCATAACAGTGCAACGACACTTCAGAACGAAGTTCAACAAAGATCGACCAACTGCTAACTCCATTCGGCGATGGTATGCGCAGCTTAAAGCTTCTGGATGCCTCTGCAAGGGGAAATCAACGGGTCGGCCTGCAGTGATCGAAGAAACGGTTGAACGCGTGCGAGCAAGTTTCACGCGTAGCCCGTGGAAGTCGACGAATAAAGCAAGCAGAGAGCTAAACGTACCACAGCCGACGGTTTGGAAAATCTTACGGAAAAGGCTAAAGCAGAAGCCTTACCGTTTACAATTGCTGCAAGCCCTGACACCCAGTGACAAAGTCAAACGCTTTGAATTTTCGACGCGGTTGCAACAGCTCATGGAAGAGGATGCGTTCAGTGCGAAACTTGTTTTCAGTGATGAAGCAACATTTTTTCTTAATGGAGAAGTGAAAGGACACAATGTGCGAATCTGGGCGGTAGAGAATCCTCAGGCATTCGTGCAGCAAATTCGCAATTCACCAAAAGTTAACGTGTTTTGTGCAATCTCACGGTTTAAAGTTTACGGCCCCTTTTTCTTCTGGGAAAAAAACGTTACAGGACACATGTATCTGGACATGTTGGAAAATTGGCTCATGCCACAACTGGAGACCGACAGCGCCGACTTCATCTTTCAACAGGATGGTGCTCCACCGTACTTCCATCATGATGTTCGGCGTTTCTTAAACAGGAAATTGGAAAACCGATGGATCGGTCGTGGTGGAGATCATGATCAGCAATTCATGTCATGGCCTCCACGCTCTCCCGACTTAAACCCATGCGATTTCTTTCTGTGGGGTTATGTGAAAGATTCAGTGTTTAAACCTCCTCTACCAAGAAACGTGCCAGAACTGCGAGCTCGCATCAACGATGCTTTCGAACTCATTGATGGGGACATGCTGCGCCGAGTGTGGGAGGAACTTGATTATCGGCTTGATGTCTGCCGAATCACTAAAGGGGCACATATCGAACATTTGTGAATGCCTAAAAAAACTTTTTGAGTTTTTGTATGTGTGTGCAAAGCATCGTGAAAATATCTCAAATAATAAAGTTATTGTAGAGCTGTGAAATCGCTTCAATCATTTGTAATAACCCTGTAATAATACAAATCCCAAAGAAAGCAGGTGTTCACAGATGTGAAAATTACCGAACTATCAGTTTAATAAGCCACGACTGCAAAACACTAACACGAATTCTTTACAGACGAATGGAAAAACTGGTATAAGCCGATCTCGGGGAATATCAGTTTGGATTCCGTAGAAATGATGGAACAAGTGAGGCAATAGTGACCCTACGACTTATCTTAGAAATTAGAGTAAGGAAAGGCAAACCTACGTTTCTAGCATTTGTAGACTTAGAGAAAGCTTTTGACAACGTTGATTGGAATACTCTCTTTCAAGTTCTGAAGGTGGCATGGGTAAAATACAGGGAGCGAAAGGCTATTTACAATTTGTACAGAAACCAGATGGCTCTTATAAGAGCCGAAGGGCACGAAAGTGAAACAGTGGTTGGGAAGGGAGTGAGACAGGGTTGTAGCCTATCCCCGATGTTATTCAATCTGTATACTGAGCAAGCTGTCAAGGAAACAAAAGAAAAATTCGGAGTAGGTAGTAAAATCCATGGAGAAGAAATAAAAACTTTGAGGTTTGCCAATGACATTGTAATTCTGTCAGAGACAGCAAAGGACCTGGAAGAGCAGCTGAACGGAATGGATAGTATTTGAAAGGAGGATATAAGATGAACATCAACAAAAGCAAAACGAGGATAATGGAATGTAGTCGAATTAAGTTGGGTGATGCTGAGGGAATTAGATTAGGAAATGAGACACTTAAAGTAGTAAAGGAGTTTTGCTATTTGGGGAGCAAAATAACTGATGATGGTCGAAGTAGAGAGGATATAAAATGTAGACTGGCAATTGCAAGGAAAGCGTTTCTGAAGAGGAGAAATTTGCTAACATCGATTATAGATTTAAGTGTCAGGAAGTCGTTTCTGAAAGTATTTGTATGGAGTGTAGCCTTACATGAAAGTGAAACGTGGACGATAAATAGTTTGGACAAGAAGAGATTAAAAACTTTCGAAATGTGGTGCTACAGAAGAATGCTGAAGATTAGACGGGTAGATCACATAACTAATAAGAATTAGGAAGAAGAGAAGTTTGTGGCACACCTTGACTAGAAGAAGGGATCGGTTGGTAGGACATATTCTGAGACATCAAGGGATCACCAGTTTAGTATTGGAGGCCAGCGTGGAGGGTAAAAATCGTAGAGGGAGACCAATAGATGAATACACTAAACACACTCAGAAGGATGCAGGTTGCAGTAGGTACTGGGAGATGAAGAAGCTTGCACAGGATAGAGTAGCATGGAGAGCTGCATCAGACCAGTCTCAGGACTGAAGACCACAACAACAACAACAACGCCGGCCGCGGTGGTCTCGCGGTTCTAGGCGCGCAGTCCGGAACCGTGCGACTGCTACGGTCGCAGGTTCGAATCCTGCCTCGGGCATGGATGTGTGTGATGTCCTTAGGTTAGTTAGGTTTAAGTAGTTCTAAGTTCTAGGGGACTGATGACCACAGCTGTTAAGTCCCATGGTACTCAGAGCCATTTGCCAACAACAACAACAACAACAACATCTGTTACGACTTTTTCCTGATTCCGCCTTGATCAGTAAAGAGTTCGTTAAATCGATGTCTTTGTTAGGTCGCATAAACTTAAAATTATCGATTGTCGACTTACACGAAACGGTGCCGAACGAGTGCCTTGTCAAATCGATCATTACAAGCCAGTGCAGCTACTCGGTGTCTACATTTCATTGCTAACGATACCTGAAACTTACGGTCTCCTCGCCACCTTTAGAGGTACCCCGCCATCTTCTGCCCAAGTGCAACGTCAGACGGCAGGAGGCCCCCAGAGTAGTGTAGCGTAGTGTAGTGTAGTGTATTGTGCGTCCCGGGGGAGTCGGCTGGCTCGGCGCAGCCAGCCGCAAATTGGAGCGTATTTACTCGCCGGGGGGAATTAAAGCGGCGAACGCCGTCCCTCGGCTAAGTGGCGGCATTGTTCTCGGCGAGGCGGCGGCCGGCGTCGCGATTATGCGTCGCGCGCTTCATTGTGCTGCTGCCTCCTCTCGCAGCTGCTGCGGACGGACACTTGATGACGCAACGCCGTTACGGCTTTCACAATACTGCGCGTCCGAACGATGTGTTTACACTTTCGCTTACAGCTCAAATACGTCATCACATCAGCAACAACGATGACAACAACCACTGGCCATCTACTCCTACACAAACGCGTCCTGCACACTCCCCAATACGTTACAGTCGTTACCAACACGCATCCTTGCTGCTCCTTAATGTTTTCTAGCGTCATCTACGTACCTGTCCGCCCCCGGTAGTTGAGTGGCCGCCGGCACGGTAGCTCAGCGTGTTCGGTCAGAGGGTTCGCTCCCTCTGTAATAAAAAAAAACTGAGTTAATCGATCAACAACGAACTTAAACGGATGTCTTACGACGTCCGCCCCGAGCAGATGCAACAAAAAAAAAAAGAGAATGTCAGTCCAAAGGGCCCGGGTTCCATTCCCGGCTGGGTCGGAGATTTTTCTCCGTTCAGGAACTGGGTGTTGTGTTGTCATCATCATCATTTCATCCCCAGCGACGCGCAAGTCGCCGAAGTGGCGTCAACTCGAAAGACTTGCATCGGACGAACGGTCTACCCGACGGGAGGCCCTCGTCACACGATACATATCTACTTACCTTCTATAGGGTCGTCGCGTCGGTCTTTTCTTATCTCCCGGAAACCACCAAGGGAAGTATGTCATTCATCCACATGGCTACATGTCTTACAGACTTACATTTCATTCTCATTACAATCATTATAACGTTTTCTGCTCCAATCTATCAGAGATCAATTTGTTTGTTTTCCATTATTTCGCATAGTCTGATTGAAAGAACTTGATATTTACACTTCAGGAGTTAGTATCGCTTTCTTCCAGCCAGAGCGCTCAACGCAACATGAAAACCGTCCGCCGTTGCCAAACTACCACAACTGGTCAAAGGGTTCAAATGGCTCTGAGCACTATGGGACTTAAACTCTGAGGTCATAAGTCCCCTAGAACTTAGAACTACTTAAACCTAACTAACCTAAGGACATCACACACATCCATGCCAGAGGCAGGATTCGAGCCTGCGACCGTAGTGGTCGCGCGGTTCCAGACTGTAGCGCCTAGAACCGCTCGGCCACTCCGGCCGGCACAACTGGTCAGTTCACTTCCAGTTCAAAATGGCTCAAATGCCGCTGAGCACTATGGGACTCAATTTCTGAGGTCATCAGTCCCCTATACTTAGAACTACTTAAACCTGACTAACCTAAGGACATCACACACATCCATGGCCGAGGCAGGATTCGAACCTGCGACCGTAGCGGTCGCATGGTTCCGAACTGAAGCGCCTAGAACCGCTCGGTCGCAGCAGCCGGCACTTCCAGTTCCTTTTCTGACATTCTTTCTCGGAGAGTTTGGATCTCGATTCATCAGTCTGGCTCTTTTATTTCGTATTTCATCACACATTATAACCACACAAAAAACGACACACACACACACACACACACAAACACACACACACAAAACAATGGTAATGAAATACACAGTTTCACACACAGCACTAACCAAACAGTACTGGATACTTCCGCAGAAGGCACGATTCAGCGTTACGTATACAGTTAACATAGTCACAGAGATTGGCTTACATTATTAGTGAAGTTCGGTGGCAACAGGAACAAGACTTCTGGTCAGGTGAATACAGGGTTATAAATACAAAATCCAATAGGGGTAATGCAGGAGTCGGTTTAATAATGAATAAAAAAATAGCAATGCGGTTAAGCTACTACAAACAGCATAGTGAACGCATTATTGTGGCCAAGATAGACACGAAGCCCAGACCTACTACAGTGGTACAAGTTTATATGCCAACTAGCTCTGCAGATGACGAAGAAATTGAAGAAATGTGTGATGAAATAAAAGAAATTATTCAGATAGTGAAGGGAGACGAAAATTTTATAGTCATGGGTGACTGGAATTCGGTAGTAGGAAAAGGGAGAGAGGGAAACGTAGTAGGTGAATATGGAGTGGGGGCAAGAAATGAAAGAGGAAGCCGCCTGACAGAATTTTACACAGAGCACAACTTAATCATAGCTTCATAGGTTCAAGAATCATAAAAGAAGGTTGTATACATGGAAGAAACCTGGAGATACTGACAGGTTTCAGATAGATTATATAATGGTAAGACAGAGATTTAGGAACCAGGTTTTAAATTGTAAGACATTTCCAGGGGCAGATGTGGTCTCTGACCACAATCTATTGGTTATGACCTGTAGAGTAAAACTGAAGAAACTGCAAAAAGGTGGGAATTTAAGGAGATGGGACCTGGATAAACTGAAAGAGCCAGAGGTTGTACAGAGTTTCAAGGAGAGCAAAAGGGAACAATTGATAGGAATGGGGGAAAGAAATACAGTAGAAGAAGAATGGGTAGCTCTGAGGGATGAAGTAGTGAAAGCAGCAGACGATCAAGTAGGTAAAAAGACGAGGGCTAATAGAAATCCTTGGGTAACAGAAGAAATATTGAATTTAATTGATGAAAGGAGAAAATATAAAAATGCAGTAAATGAAGCAGGCAAAAAGGAAAGGAACGTCTCAAAAATGAGATCGACAGAAAGTGCAAAATGGCTAAGCAGGAATGGCTAGAGGACAAATGTAAGGATGTCTCACCAGGGGTAAGATAGATACCGCCTACAGGAAAATTAAAGAGACCTTTGGAGAAAAGAGAACCACCTGTATGAATATCAAGACCTCAGATGGAAACCCAGTTCTAAGCAAAGAAGGGAAAGCAGAAAGGGGGAAGGAGTATATAGAGGGTCTATACAAGGGCGATGTACTTGAGGACAATGTTATGGAAATGGAAGAGGATGTAGATGAAGATGAAATGGGAGATATGATACTGCGTGAAGAGTTTGACAGAGCACTGAAAGACCTGAGTCGAAACAACGCCCCGGGAGTAGACAACATTCCATTATAACTACTGACAGCCTTGGGAGAGCCAGTCCTGACAAAACTCTACCATCTGGTGAGCAAGATATATGAGACAGGCGAAATACCCTCAGACTTCAAGCAGAATATAATAATTCCGATCCCAAAGAAAGCAGGTGTTAACAGATGTGAAAATTACCGAACAATCAGTTTAATAAGTCACAGCTGCAAAATACTAACGCGAATTCTTTCCAGACGAATGGAAAAACTGGTAGAAGCCGACATCGGGGAAGATCAGTTTGGTTTCCGTAGAAATATTGGAACACGTCTGGCAATGCTGACGCTACGACTTATCTTAGAAGCTAGATTAAGGAAAGAGAAACCTACGTTTCTAGCATTTGTAGACTTAGAGAAAGCTTTTGACAATGTTGACTGGAATACTCTCTTCCAAATTCTGATGGTGGCAGGGGTAAAATACAGGGAGCGAAAGGCTATTTACAATTTGTACAGAAACGAGATGGCAGTTATAAGAGTCGAGGGACACGAAGGAGAAGCAGTGGTTGGAAAGGCAGTGAGACAGGGTTGTAGCCTCTCTCCAATGTTATTCAATCTGTATATTGAGCAAGCAGTGAATGAAACAAAAGAAAAATTCGGAGTAGGTATTAAAACCCATGGAGAAGAAATAAAAACTTTTGAGGTTCGCCGAGGACATTGTAATTCTGTCATAGACAGCAAAAAACTTGGAAGAGCAATTGAACGGAATGGACAGTGTCATGAAAGGAGGGTATAAGATGAACATCAACAAAAGCAAAACGAGGATAATGGAATGTAGTCGAATTAAGTCGGATGATGCCGCGGGAATTAGATTAGGAAATGAGACACTTAAAGTAGTAAAAGGAATTTTGCTATTTGTGGAGCAAAATAACTGATGATGGTCGAAATAGAGAAGATATAAAATGTAGACTGGCAATGGCAAGGAAAGCGTTTCTGAAGAAGATAAATTTGTTAACATCGAGTATAGATTTAAGTGTCAGGAAGTCGTTTCTGAAAGTATTTGCATGGAGTGTAGCCATGTATGGAAGTGAAACATGGACGATAAATAGTTTGGACAAGAAGAGAATAGAAGCTTTTGAAATGTGGTGCTACGGAAGAATGCTGAAGAGTAGATGGATAGATCACATAACTAATGAGGAGGTATTGAATAGGATTGGGGAGAAGAGAAATTTGTGGCACAACTTGACTAGAAGAAGGGATCGGTTGGTAGGACATGTTCTGAGGCATCAAGGGATCACCAATTTCGTATTGGAGGCCAGCGTGGAGGGTAAAAATCGAAGAGGGAGACTAAAAGATGAATACACTAAGCAGATTCAGAAGGATGTAGGCTGTAGTAAGTACTGGGAGATGAAGCTTGCACAGGATAGAGTAGCATGGAGAGCTGCATCAAACCAGTCTCAGGACTGACGACCACAACAACAACAACGTAACCAAGAGAGTTACCGCCAGGTTAGCCAAGAGCACTAATGCGCTGCTTCCTGGACTCGGGTAAGCGCGCCGGCCCCCGGCTCGAATCTGCCCGGCGGATTTACGACGTGGTGTTGGCCAGCCTGAATGTGGTTTTTAGGCGGATTTCCACATCCCGCTAGTTGAATTACGGGCTGGTCCCTACATCCCGCCTCAGTTACACGACACGCAGGCACTTGTCACAATTCCGCACTATTTCATGTTTTACACTAGACGCAGACTGCTGGGGTACACCGATCCTGTCCTAGGGGTAGGGGGTGGCGGTAGGAAGGGCATCCGGTCACCCCTTTCATATAGCCTTGCCAATTCCGTTGTAACCATGCCGACCCTGCGACTAAGTAAAAGAAAGAAAGATGTAATCAAGAGAGTGTTGAAAGGTGGCTACACTGAGCCACAGCGCCAGAGATCGCGCCAGAGAGTTTTGTTCCGCCGCCTCCACTGGCAGTGATTCTTGAGAAGTCGTGGTGGGCAGTTCTTGCTGAGATGTTGTTGTGGACAGTTCTTGTTCAGATGTAGTGGAGAGTGGTTGTCGTAAAGTCGGAGTGGAGAGTTGTTGAGATGTGGTAGTAGTGAGTGCCTGTTCCATGTTTTATGCAGTAATGCGTCATTACAGGTTCAGTCAACAAAGCATCTGGCACGGTTCTTCTTCAATAACACAAGAAATTTTAAATACCATTTATACTGAAGTAATTAAAAGAAAATAGAAATACTATAATTACGCAAGAAAACCAGAATTACACTCTAATCAAAGAACACAAGCCAGATGCTTTGTTGACTGAAACTGTAATGACGCATTATTGAAGACATAGAAATAATAGAAAAAAACGAGTTTTGTTACCTTCATATATATTGACGAAATGCACTCTAATCATTACAATATCTCCATTAGAACAACATCTGCTGTCTTTCCCATCAAACAACTGCATAAAACATGGAACACGCACTCACTACTACCACATCTCAACAACTCTCCACTCCGACTTTACGACAACCACTCTCCACTACATCTGAACAAGAACTGTCCACAACAACGTCTCGGCAAGAACTGCCCACCACGACTTCTCAAGAATCACTGCCAGTGGAGGCGACGGAACAAAACTCCCTGGCGCGATCTCTGGCGCTGTGGCTCAGTGTAGCCACCTTTCAGTGTGATTATTATTTTTACTCCATTAATCGCTTTTAATGTAATTGTTTTATTTCTGATTGCTTATCACGTCATTTTCATCATCATATTGACTTTTGTATCGGCTTTTGCTTTTCTTCCTATCGTTCTTTTCTCGTCTGGACCCTGCAACCAAGAGCCTACGAAGACTGTTCATAGGCTCGTAATGCGACAGCTCGTGTAACCAGTTTCAGAATAATTGCAGGTAAGCGATGATAGCGAAAATTACAGTTTGCTTTTAGCTCTGAAACTGAATTTTTAATGTCTTGTCACGGTTCGCGCTGCTCCCGCCATCGGAGGTTCGAGTGCTCCCTCGGGCTTGGGAGTGTGTTGTCCTTATCGTAAGTTAGGGTTAGATTAAGTAGCGCGTAAGCCTAGGGACCGATGACCTCAGCAGTCTGGTCCCATAGTCTTTACTGCAAATTTCCCGTTTTTTAATGTCTCGACTTTAGTCGCAGAGGCTAGCTTCAATCGCTGTGAACAAAGCGATCGTGATTTTAGTTCTGCCGCAGATTGTTGACCGCCATTTTCTCGGATATAATGAACATCACACAAGGTTTTGGCCAGGTTAGAACATGAATTTAAATTCAGGGCTACATAAAGGTTTGCCTGCCACAGTTAAGCAATTGGTCACTTAAAATTATCTGTCGATAGAGCATCCCGCATTTACGACACACCTCGCGAGAGCCACTTCCAATATTGCACTGCGGTGCACATTGATAGCATTTTTGAAGTGAAGTGACCCGCCGTGTGTGTGTGTCACCTATGACCAAGCAGTAGCCGGGTGCCGATGTGGCAATACTGTAGCGGCAAGTGACAGACGTCAGTTATTAAGTAATTCTAATCAGACTATAGTAACGCCAGTATAAAGTGCACTTACGGTGTCACTGGCCCTTCCATTGCTTGCTGCAATTAACAGTTACCGTTCATCGCAGCCAGTCAGGTGACAGTACACGGTAGCCAATCAGAATCGCTCATGAAGTTTGTCGTCTTGGTTGTCACAAATAAACTATCTGATCAAAAGTATCTGACGCCTGTTAGTGAACGTTAATGTAGTGTTTCCACCCTAGTCTTTAGGACCGTTTGAAGTGTGCTGGGGACAGTTTCAATGAAATATATGAGTGTGTATGAAGGAATGGTAACCCATTCTTCCCTAGGCGTCGAAACCAGAGACGATAGCGATGTTGGCAGCAGGGGTCTGGAACGATGTCGATGTTCCACCATATTGCAAGGCAGGATTCGAACCTGCGACCGTAGCGGCCGCGCGGTTCCAGACTGTAGCGCCTAGAACCGCTCGGCCACTCCGGCCGGCTTTATAATTATATATTTTTATAATTTTGTTTGCTGTGGCTTTAAATATTGTGGGCTAGCATGAGACTTTTAATTAACTTATACCGCGATAACACTCATACGGAGAGAATCTCATCTGCCGTTAGGCAGCTAAAATGAAACATACTGAACTCATTCAGTGCTGTGAATTTTGGTGATTGAAATCTATCAATAATGTCTTTAACTTTGAAATTAATGAAAGACCAAAACTGAGAAGTCTCTCGCATTTAGATTTAGTAACATGAGTCGTCAGCGTAATGGCCGACTAAATCCTGCTAGGGGATATGAGCTCCATGTACTACGAAGTTCTGTAAAAGCTTTGTTAATTATAATTAATGGTGACAACTAAGTCTATAATAGACACTTTCTAATAACAATTTCTGTTATATTTTTCAAACAATACAGATAACACCTACGTTATTTATCAGACAGCTAGACGAAACAAAACAGAAGAGGTTTCCATGAATCAATAGTCTTTGGTCATGTTCATTTTCATACAAAGATAAAAAATGTTCCTTTACCTATATATCGCATCGCTGTTTGTGATTTTTGGTTGCATTATTTAACTTTTTTAATTTTTCTTATACATCGCGCACACATATAAAGTCTTGAAATAATTTATAATTCCCAAGTCGCACAACAAAAACTTCCTTTCCCTTTCTCCAAACGTCCATTTATGTGACGTTCCGTCAAAAGGTGTTCCACCGAATTCACGTCGGGACTCTGGGCAGGCCAGACAGAAGAATAATAATTGTTGGCATTTCAGAAATGATACTACCCAAATACCACCGAACTGTTTCTGTACTGCATACAGTACACAATGCTGTGAGATGTGCTCATATGCTTCCTCAATTAGCGTTTTCTAAAGTGCGATAAGGGGACCACACCCTGACCACGAAAAACATCCCCAAATTGTAACACCACCTTCTCCATACTTAACTGTTGGCACTAAACAAGATGTCGGGTACCGTTCTACAGATATTCGCCAAAGCTGTACCGATCCATCGGACTGCCACAGGGTATAGAATGATTCATCGCTCCAAATCAGTCATTTCCAGACAACCGCTGTCCAGTGTTATCGCTCTTTACAACACCTCATGACGAGCTGCTTTGCCACTGTACCCTATCCTTTTTAACTCCCTGCCAAGGCCGTTGCGCTATGGGATTGTCAGGATCAGAAAATAATGCCCTTCAATATCTGAAACTAGCCTTTACAAATAGCTTCAGCTACATGAATATATCACTCTGTTCACCAAAAGAAATAACTTCCATAATAAAATCTTTGAAAACAAAGCATTCTAATGGTTACGATGAAATATCAACAAAGTTAATTTCTTGTGAGTTTAGTACAATTCTAAGTTACTTGTGTAACCAGTCAATTATAACTGGGACATTTCCTGACTGGCTAAAATATGCAGATGTTAAGCTTCTATTCAAGAAAGGGGATAAAGAGATACCATAAAACTACAGACCGATTTCACTTTTGCCAGCATTCTCTAAAATTTTAGAAAAAGTAATGTACAGGCAGCTTCTCAACCATCTGACCACAAATAACATATTATCAAGAACACAGTTTGGATTTGTGAAGGGTTCTGATATCGAGAAGCCTATTTACACCTACAGTGAAAATGTACTTAATTCATTAAATAACAAATTACAAGTAGCAGGTATTTTCTGTGATTTGTCAAAGGCATTTGATAGTGTGAACCACAACATCCTTTTAAATAAATTAGACTTCTATGGTGTCACGGGCAGTGCTGCAAAATGGTTCAAGTCATGCCTAGCTAACAGGAAACAAAGGGTGTCAGTACAAGGGACTAGTGAATTAAGTCATCAGTCATCATCAGAATGGGAAGAAATTACATGTGGTGTCCCACAAGGATCCATATTAGGGCCATTTCTTTTTCTTGTGTACATTAATGATCTCTCATCAGTTACTCTGCCAGAAGCAGAGTTCGTTTTGTTTGCAGATGACACAAGTATTGCAATAAATAGTATGTCAAGTGTAGTTCTAGAAAGATCTGCAAATGATATTTTCATGGATATTAATAAATGGTTTACAGCCAACTCATTGACATTAAACTTTGAAAAGACCCACTACATGCAATTCAGAACCTGTAAAAGGTTTCCACCCAGCATATGCATAAAGTATGAAGAAGAGCAGATAGAAGAGGTTGACAGTCTTAAATTCCTTGGATTACAACTTGATAATAAAATCAGTTGGGAGGAGCACACCACAGAACTGCAGAAACGCCTTAACAAATCTGTATTTGCAGTTCGAGTGTTAGCAGACATAGACGACATAAAAATGAAAAAGCTTGCATACTTTGCCTACTTTCATTCCATAATGTCATATGGTATAATATTTTTGGGTAACTCTTCAAGTCAAACAAAAGTTTTCAGAGTCCAAAAGCGTATAATGCGTATTATTTGTGGAGTAAATTCACGGACGTCATGTAGAAACCCCTTCAAAGAACTGGGTATACTAACCACTGCCTCTCAGTATATTTACTCCTTAATGAAATTTGTCCTAAATAATATATCTCTTTTTCCAACAAACAGCTCAGTTCATACATACAATACCAGGAACAAAAATGATCTGCACAAAGACTTGAAAGCACTTACTTTAGTTCAAAATGGGGTCCACTACTCAGGAACATTCATCTTCAACATAAAAAATTTAGTTACAAATAAACATCAATTTAAAAGGAGCCTGAAAGACTTACTAGTGGCCAACTCCTTCTGCTCCATTGACGAATTTTTTAATAGAAACAAATGATGTATTGTATATATTCATACTATTAGTATTGTTATTTCAGCTAAAAAAGTTGACATGTTCCACATCCACCAGGATCTCCTCAGCATGGATCTATGGAACGATAAACTAATCTAATCTAATCTAATCTAGCCGGACTGCAGATATCACTTTAGAACTCACGAGAGACTCCTTCCACTGATTCCACGCATTTTTTACAACTTCACTACGACCAGTTCGACGGTACCTGTCCGTCGATACATGTGATGTGACTGGTCTTGGCATAGCTGTTGTTCCTTCGCTTTACTACTTTACAATCGCATCACCAACCTTGGGTGGTTTTAGAAGGACTGAAACGTCCCTGATGGATTGGTTACATAGATGACATCCAGTGACTAGTCCATATTCGGAGTCACAGAGTTGTCCTGGCAGATTAAAACTGTGTGCCGGACCGAGACTCGAAATCAACACTTTTGCCTTTCGCGGGCAAGTGCTCTAACAAACAGTTTTAATCTGCCAGGAAGTTACATATCAGCGCACACTCCGCTGCACAGTGAAAATCTCATTTTCGAAACATCCCTCAGGATGTGGCTATGCCAAGTTTTCGTAATATTCTTTCTTCCAGGAGTGTTAGTTCTGTCAAGGTTCACAGGAGAGCTTCTGTGAAGTTTGGAAGGTAGGAGACGAAGTACTAGCAGAAGTAAATCTGTGAGGACGAGCTGTGACTCATGCTTGGGTAGTTCAGTGGTAGAGCACTTGCCCAAGTAAGGCAAAGGTCACGAGTTCGAGTCTCGTTCCGGTACACAGTTTTAATCTGCCAGAAAGTTTCATATCAGCGCATATCAGCACACATTCCGATGCAGAGTGAAAATCTCATTCTCTCCTGTTATTGCGTCCCTAGTCACAGCACGATATTCCCCGCCTCGTTTGACACTGGCGGGTCCACCGCTCGTGTCTTCTAGTAGTGAATTCCGAATTACTTGTAGTGTCCGGATACTTTTGATCAGCTACTGTATTTAAGGCGGTGCAATCATGGACTATGCGGCTGGTTCCGGGGGAGGTGCGAATACTCCCTCGGGCATGGGTGTTTGTGTTTGTCCTTAGGATAATTTAGGTTAAGTAGTGTGTAAACCTTAGCAGTTAAGTCCCATAAGATTTCACACACATTTGAACATTTTTTTTGCTACTGTTTTTTCCTAATTTATTCGAATATTTCACAACGTCCGTGGTTGTAGTTAGGATGGGATCTAATAGCACAGCTTAGACTGCTGCGAGCGAAACTTTTACCATGCCATGCGTTGGGTTCGCGCCTACGTGCCTCTGCTGTAGCTTTTAGATCTGATGATGGCTTCAAAGCCGAAACTGGTAATCAGTTTTAATAAAGTAGTATGTCACCAAGCCGTTTGCTGTGTGTTTCACTATAATATGCTTCTATGGGTTGTAGAAGGGACTTAGTAGATAAGGCACTGATAAGACACTCATGTCCGGAATGTACTGTTTGGCTGCAAAATAAGCTTGAAGATCGGCTCACTTTCAAATGCCCCGCCTCACCATAGACACACTGCGGAGACAATAAGTTCTGATCCGTCTGCGCTACAGGAGCCCATGGCATTGGCAATGTTTAGAGCACTCGTCCTAGGGTTGTCTTCTACGTGACGAAGAGCGTCGTCTTCAGAGTCTACTGCGCTGTGTGTTAGTGGAGCATCACAACCAATCCTCCTAGTTAGGAATATATCAGTTTCTCGCAGCCGTTGCTGTCATCGGATGGAAATGGTATATTATAAGTACGACACTGTCCGCCCCCGGTAGCTGAGCGGACACCGGCACGGTAGCTCAGCGTGCTCGGTCAGAGGGCTAACTGCCCTCTGTAATAAAAAAACTGAGTTAATGGATCAACAACGAACTGAAACGGGTGTCTTTCGACGTCCGCCTAGAGTAGATACAACGAACGAAAACGAACAAAATGAGATTAAAAAAAAATAAAATAAAGTGGTCAGCGCCACCGAATGTCATACGTAAGGTCCGGGTTCGATTCCCGGCTGGGTCGGATATTTTCTCCGCTCAGGGACTCGGTGTTGTGTTGTCCTTATCATCATCATTTCATCCCCATCGACAAGCAAGTCACCGAAGTGCGTCAACTAGAAAGACTTGCACCAGGCGAACGGTCTACCCGACGGGAGTCCTTAGCCACACGACATTTCCATTTAGCAAGACACTGATGATGGCGCCTTCCTCACAGTTTCTGTGCGTACCTTGAAGAGGGAGGTTCGAAAGTGATCGGGTCTTTAAACTTTTTTTTACATCTAAGAGGTATATTTTCGGGCGTCGGTACCTTATCAAAACTTTATCTACTAAATCCTCTCTGAAACCTCCCGTCCCCCCATTTTTTGGAGTCTTCAGTCTTTTGACCGGCCCGATGTGGCCCTCCACGAATTCTGCTCTTTCACCAACCTCTTCCTCTTAGTGTAGCGTTTCCACCGTAGGTCCTCAGTTATTTGTTGGGTATATTCCAGCCTGTCTTCCCCTACAGTATTTACGTTCTACAGATCCCTCTAGTACCATGGAAGTTATTCCCTCATGTCTTAACACATTTGCTATAACCCTGTCCCTTCTTGTTGTCAGTGTTTCTCATACTTTCATTTCTTCGCCGATTCTGCGTAGATTCTCCGACTTCCTTATCAGTGAAACTAATTTTCAACATCCTTCTATAGCTACACATCTCAGATGAATCAGTTCTCTTCTTTTCGGCTTTTGCACGTGTGTTCCAAATGCGCATTGTCAGAAACTTCTTCCTCAGATTAAGGCAGATATTTGCTACTAGTAGACTTCTCTTAGCCAGGAATGCCCTGTTTTCCTTTGCTAATCTGCTTTCTATACCCTCCTTGCTTCGGGCGTCATGTGTTATTTTGCTTCCAAGGTAGCAGAATTCCTTCAATTAGTCTGCTTTCTGGCCCCCCATTTTGATGTTCAGTTTATCGCTTATCTCATTTCTGTTTATCCTCAGAAGTTTCATCTTCCTTCGGCCTACCCTCAATCCATATTCTGTTCTTATTAGATTGTTGATTCCATTCCATATGGCTTCAGCTCTTCTTCGGTTGCAATGATGATAGCAAGGTCATCAGCGAATCTTATAATGACGTCATTTCCCCCGGAATTTTAATCCCACTCGTGTACCTTTCTTTTATTCCAGCACCTAGAAGTCCATCGTAGGAACTTTGAAGCACCCTGGATAATGTAACCGGACACAAAAGATCACAGGTCTCCACCGTAGGTCTAAATGCCTCATACCGACCCCAGTAATTCCCTGCTAGTACGGATATATCTAGACTCTCGAAACCATCCTATGCTGTGTGGCTCAGAGTCCTTCTAGTGCCATTATCAATTCTCACCTCCACTGTTGCATTCCTAGATGGTGAGTGAGAAGAACATACGCTCTCAGCATTTCAAACATAAATACTAAGATAGCCTTTTTATGTATGGGTCGACAATGGCTGGAAATTTCTTAAGGGGAGTAATTTTCCTGCGTAGTTTGTTCCTTTATTTTCAGATAAACATTTCAGACACACAACCGCGGGCGTATTTGCCACTGTCTGGCCACTGTATCTTCCTACACGCCATTCCATAAAAGTTGCTCGTAGTTAACATGGATCGCCGTGAAGAAATCGACGTGGGAATTTGTCGGTGAGGAACCATTTTTTCAACACAATTAGGTTAGAAAAATCTAACTAGTTATGTAAATTTGTAGTAATTACATGTAATGACAACTTACCATATATCAGAAAGTTTCGAAACCAAACAAAACTTTTTTAGGACTGCATTACACTAACGCCGACTTGTATTTTATTCACGAACGAGTTTCAGTCCAAGACTATGCTCACGATACTATGCGAAAGACAACAGAAATGAAATAAAACGTGTAATTTGATTAAGATTACTTGATAGTTGACATTTCACGCGCTGTAACTGGTTTCCCTTCAATGCGAGTTCTCAATGTCATGCCTGAACAGTTCGCCGTTGAAAAACTGCTACAACAGTTGCTCATTTCACTTCCAGATCCCTTTCTCGCATTATTTCTTGGTGTATTTGGATCCTAAATCATGAATCTGGCACTTCTATTACGTATTTATCATACATGATAATCACACCAAAAACAACACACAACCACGCGAAAGAAATATACGCCTATCATACACAACACTAAACAAACACTACTGGATACTTCCACACGAGACGCGATTCAGCACCACAGTTATCAAAATCACAGAGATCAGCTTACATTAAATAAGCTCTGTACGACACTGCGTGAAGCCGAATTTTTGGAGGGTGCAATTCATTACTGCGAATGTGTCACTACAGTCACAAACATACAGTCTTAACACAGCCCTGTGCCGTAGCGCAGAGTGAACCTAACGTGTTGAAGGGCGTCGGTTCGAATCTCAGAAAGCACCTCACGACTTTTTTATTTTTGAATCTAATCAAAGAGTTTGATTACTGTTTTTATTCCAAACATTGACGGAAATGTAATTTTTTATGTCTAATTCCTTACCGCATCATTTCCATCATCTTATCGACTTCTTTATTTCCTCTTATTTTTCTTCCTATCATTGTTTTTTTTTTCGTTTGGAATCTACCCGCCGCCTATAATATGCAACCAAGTGCCAATTAGGACTGCTCATCTGTTGGAAAGCTGTCCAGCTCGTATAGCCAGTGTGAGCATAGTTTCGAGTAACCAATGACAGCGAGAAATTACAGTCTGCGTTTAGCGCTGAAACCCCTGAATCTTTTCTGTCCTGAGTTTGCGTAGAGGTTAGCTTTAATCGCCGTGAAGAAAGTGGCCGTGATTTTAATTCTGCCGCAGATTGCTGACCGCCGTTTTCTCGGATACAATGAACATCAGTCGAGGTTGTGGTTAGCTTAGGACATCAATTTAAATTCAGGGGAAAGAAAACGCGTCGCCTGCCGCAGTTCGGTCATTGGTCATTTAAAATCATCTGTCTGCAGAGCATCTCGCACTTCCGATATATTAGGTTATAACATTCGTGACAAGATACTTACTTCAAAATGCTGTTACAAATCCAACACTACGTGTCAAGCATCTTACGAAAACACAAGACACATAATTAAATACAAAGAGTACAGATCCAACATACAGTGACTGGGTGAAAAGCAGGAACTGACCAATTCGAATAAAGACAATGTCTCAGGAGAGTCAACAATGCAATGAAACATGTTCAATAACATCACTGTGAAACACCATGCAGTACAAAGATGTCTAAACATGGATAATACATCAAGAAATCAAAGGTTACGAAGTCCTCTGGTAAAACACACGAACGTAAAATACTTTAGAAAATAGTGTAATGAATCATACTTAAATATGTGATAAACTAAAAGTGAAAACAGATCTTCTGTTTCATTTTTTATATAAAATACAAAATGTGACGGCGAGACAATGCGATACCCTGGATTCTATGATTAACTCAGGGATTTTAGTGCGGCAGTTTTATGCAGTTAGCGTACGGCTGCATCACTGTACACTCTCACAGATTCAAATGGCCGGTATGCCTGCACTTGCTATTACGTCCGCCCTCTCCCTAGATATGTTGGGACCGTATCTGTAATCCGGTTGTGTGTCGTATTTGTGAGATAGTGCTAATGCTTACGAATACATTCCTTCAGGCTTCACGCGGTATAAAACTACCGATAAAGCATAAAGCTGGTAGTCTGGGCAGCAACAGTGTTAGAAGGTAGAATGTCTCGTAGCGTCATAAAGGAACACATCTACATACATACTCCACAACCCTGCGATCATTTCGTTTCCTATTCCACTCGCAAATCGGAAATCGAGCGAGGGAAAAGAAACTCACTCTATGCTTCCGTACGAGCCCTAATCTCTCTTACGCGAAATGCACGCTGACGTCAGCAGAATCGTTCTGGAGTCAGCCTGAAACGTCGGTTCTCTAAATTTTCTAAATAGTGCTCCTCTAAAAGAACGTCGCCTTCCATCCAATGACTCCCATCTGAGTTCTAGAAGTATCTCCGTAGTACTCGCGAGTTGTTCGAACCTACCGGTAACAAAAATACCAACCCGCATCCGAACTACTTCGATGTCTTCCTCTAATCCGCCCTTGTGTGGATCCAGACACTCGAATAATACTCAACAATAGGTCGCATTAGTGTTCTATATGCGATCTCCTCTACAGATCGACCACACTTTCGTAAAATTCTCCCAACCGCCCAAAACCGACCATTCGCCTTCCTTACTAAAATCCTTATGTGCTCAACCCATTTCATATTGCTCTGCAACATTGCCCCTAGACATATACTCGACGTGGCTCTGTGAAGCAGCACATTACTAACGCTGTACTGAAAAATTATGGGTTTGTTTTTCCTACTCATTCGCATTAACATACACTCCTGGAAATGGAAAAAAGAACACATTGACACCGGTGTGTCAGACCCACCATACTTGCTCCGGACACTGCGAGAGGGCTGTACAAGCAATGATCACACGCACGGCACAGCGGACACACTAGGAACCGCGGTGTTGGCCGTCGAATGGCGCTAGCTTCGCAGCATTTGTGCACCGCCGCCGTCAGTGTCAGCCAGTTTGCCGTGGCATACGGAGCTCCATCGCAGTCTTTAACACTGGTAGCATGCCGCGACAGCGTGGACGTGAACCGTATGTGCAGTTGACGGACTTTGAGCGAGGGCGTATAGTGGGCATGCGGGAGGCCGGGTGGACGTACCGCCGAATTGCTCAACACGTGGGGCGTGAGGTCTCCACAGTACATCGATGTTGTCGCCAGTGGTCGGCGGAAGGTGCACGTGCCCGTCGACCTGGGACCGGACCGCAGCGACGCACGGATGCACGCCAAGACCGTAGGATCCTACGCAGTGCCGTAGGGGACCGCACCGCCACTTCCCAGCAAATTAGGGACACTGTTGCTCCTGGGGTATCGGCGAGGACCATTCGCAACCGTCTCCATGAAGCTGGGCTACGGTCCCGCACACCGTTAGGCCGTCTTCCGCTCACGCCCCAACATCGTGCAGCCCGCCTCCAGTGGTGTCGCGACAGGCGTGAATGGAGGGACGAATGGAGACGTGTCGTCTTCAGCGATGAGAGTCGCTTCTGCCTTGGTGCCAATGATGGTCGTATGCGTGTTTGGCGCCGTGCAGGTGAGCGCCACAATCAGGACTGCATACGACCGAGGCACACAGGGCCAACACCCGGCATCGTGGTGTGGGGAGCGATCTCCTACACTGGCCGTACACCACTGGTGATCGTCGAGGGGACACTGAATAGTGCACGGTACATCCAAACCGTCATCGAACCCATCGTTCTACCATTCCTAGACCGGCAAGGGAACTTGCTGTTCCAACAGGACAATGCATGTCCGCATGTATCCCGTGCCACCCAACGTGCTCTAGAAGGTGTAAGTCAACTACCCTGGCCAGCAAGATCTCCGGATCTGTCCCCCATTGAGCATGTTTGGGACTGGATGAAGCGTCGTCTCACGCGGTCTTCATGTCCAGCACGAACGCTGGTCCAACTGAGGCGCCAGGTGGAAATGGCATGGCAAGCCGTTCCACAGGACTACATCCAGCATCTCTACGATCGTCTCCATGGGAGAATAGCAGCCTGCATTGCTGCGAAAGGTGGATATACACTGTACTAGTGGCGACATTGTGCATGCTCTGTTGCCTGTGTCTATGTGCCTGTGGTTCTGTCAGTGTGATCATGTGATGTATCTGACCCCAGGAATGTGTCAATAAAGTTTCCCCTTCCTGGGACAATGAATTCACGGTGTTCTTATTTCAATTTCCAGGAGTGTACATTTTTCTACATTTAAGGCTAGCTGCCAGTCACCACATCAACTACGAATTTTATCTAAGTCATCTTGTATCCTCTTACAATCACTCAACGACGACACGTTGCCGTAATTCATAGCATCATCAGCAAACAGCCGCTTACCCTGTACTCCATGTCATTTATGTGTATAGAAAATAACAGCGGTCCTTGGGGGCACTGGTGACAACACCCTTGTCTCTGATCAACACTCGCTGTCGACGACAACATACTGGATTCTATTACCTAAGAAGTCTTCGAACTATTTATACCCTGAAGAGTCAAAGAAACTGGCACACCTGCCTAATATCGTGTAGCGCCCCCGCGAGCACGCAGAAGTGCCGCATGGACTAGACTACTGTCTGGAGTAGTGCTGGAGAGAATTGACACCATGAATACTACACGCCGGCCGGTGTGGCCGTGTGGTTCCAGGCGCTTCAGTCTGGAACCGCGTGACCGCTACGGTCGCAGGTTCGAATCGTGCCTCGGGCATGGATGTGTGTGATGTCCTTAGGTTAGTTAGGTTTAATTAGTTCTAAGTTCTAGGCGACTGATGACCTTAGAAGTTAAGTGGCATAGTGCTCAGAGCCATTTGAACTATTTTTGAATACTACAGGGCTGTCCATAAATCCGTAAGAGTGCGAGGAGGTGGAGATCTCTTTCGAAGAGCACGTTGCAAGGCATCCCAGAAATGCACAGTAATGTTCATGTCTGGGGAGTTTCGTGGCCAGAGGAAGCATTTGAACTCGAAAGAGTGTTCCTGGAGCCACTCTCTAACATTTCTGGACGTGTGGGGTGTCACATTGACCTGCTGGAATTGCCCAAGTCCGGCGAAATGCACAATGGACATGAATGGATGCAGGTGATGACAGAATGATTAAGTACGTGTCCCCTGTCAGAGTCGTATCTAGACGTATCAGGGCAACCATATCACTCCAAATGCGCTCGTCCCACACCATTACTGAGCCTCCACCAGCTTGAACTGTCCCCTGCTGACATGCAGGGTCCATGGATTCATGTGCTTGTCTCCATAGCCGTACACGTCCACCCGCTCGATACAATTTTAAACGAGACTCGTCTGATAAGGCCACATGGTTCCACACATCAACAGTCCAATGTCGGTGTTTATGGCCCCAGGCGAGGCGTAAAACTTTGTATCGTGCAGTCATCAAGGGTACACTAGTGGATCTTCGGCTTCGAAAGCCAATATCGATGATCTTTCGTTGAGTGGTTCGCACGCTGACGTTTGCTGATGGCTCAGCATTGAAATCTGCAGCAGCTTTCGGAAGGGTTGCACGTCTGTCACGTTGAACGATTCTCTTGTGTCGTCGTTGGTCCCGTTCTTGAAGGATCTTCTTCCGGCCGCAGCGATGTCGGAGATTTGATGTTTTACCGGATTCCTGATATTCACGGTACACTCGTGAAATGGTCGTACGGGAAAATCTCCACTTCATCGCTACCTCGGAGATGCTGTGTCCCATCGCTCGTACGGCGACTATAACACCGCGTTCAAATTCAGTTAAATCTCGGTGAAGTGCCATTGTAGCAGCAGTAACCGATCTAACAACTGCACCAGCTTCTTGTCGTCTTCCGACCGCAATGCCGTATTCTGCCTGTTTACATGAATACGCATGCCTATACCAGTTTCTCTGGCTCTTCAGGATAAATCTAGAAACCTATTCGTCAATGTGACACCGTGTCAAATGCTTTACTGAAATCTAGAATTATGCAATCCACCTCTTGCGCTTAACCCATAGTTCGCAGGACAAAATGTGAGAAAGGGGCAAGCTCAGTTCCACACAAGCCATGCTTTCTAAACCCGTTCCGACTTTTGGACAGAAAATTTTCTCTCTCAAGGCAATAATTATATTAGAACTGAGAATATGTTTAAGGATTCTGCAGTAAACCGATACTGGTCTATAATTTTGCGGCTTCGTTCTCTTGCCCTTCTTATAATCAGAAGTCAGCTGCGCTTTCTCTTGTCACTTCAGACTGTGTTGGCCGAGAGATTCGCGCGATAAATGCAAGCCAAATTAGGGGCGAATGCCGTAGAGTAATCTTGGTAAAACCGAATTAGGATTCCACCAGGACCTGGTGGCTTACTTTCCTTCAACTCATTCAGTCGTTTTTCTGCGTCAGGGATATTTTACATCTTTCTGTAAACTTTCAGATCTTGTACTTCATGCAGTAACTGCTTATTTACTGACGTACAGATGTTTCGTAGTACCATGAAGCCACATACCTCCTTAGCCAATGGGGCTAACGACATCTGTACTGTGGCACTCCACTCGGAGGTAGCCGTTTCGAACCCTCCCGGTGGAGCTAATTTTCGCCTCCAGTGTACGGCCAGCAAGGGCAGCAAACGTTGTCGTCTGAATTTCGTGACCGTAAGACTTTGAAACGACGTGCAGGACTGAATTAACAAACCGTCCACCGTGTCCCATCGAGTAAGGGCATGTGATACTGCCGTGCTGATGTGTCCCTCAGGTGCGACGTTAAGCTGTGTGCCCCTCTTGGTGCCATCAAAAAAGACCAGGCTACGTTCCGACACCAGACCTCATCCTCTCCCTACTCTGATCACCATCTTCTTTTTCTTCTTGTGCCTTTGTCCCGCATCGATGCAGGATCGGCATCGTTATTAACGGAGCGGTATGGTTTGCTTAAGGGGTGATCGGATACCTTCCCTCTCGCCACTCCTGTCTCTCGTCATGATCCAACACAGAAAATGACCCTACACTGCAGAAAGGTCCATTACAATCACCTATACTCGACGTACGCCCTTAATCTACATTTACATATACAGCCTCCGCAAGCCACCGTACGATGCGTGGCGGAGGGTACCTTGTAACATTATTAGTCATTTCCTTTCGTGTTACTCTCGTAGACAGAGCAGGGGAAAAACGTCTATATACCTCCAGATAAGCTCAAATTTTTCGTGTCTTATCTACATTTATACTCCGCAAGCCACCCAACGCTGTGTGGCGGAGGGCACTTTACGTGCCACTGTCATTACCTCCCTTTCCTGTTCCAGTCGCGTATGGTTCACAGGAAGAACGACTGCCGGAAAGCCTCCGTGTGCGCTCTAATCTCTCTAATTTTACATTCGTGATCTCCTCGGGAGTTATAAGTAGGGGGAAGCAATATATTCGATACCTCATCCAGAAACGAACCCTCTCGAAACCCGGACAGCAAGCTACCGCGATGCAGAGCGCCTCTCTTGCAGAGTCTGCCACTTGAGTTTGCTGAACATCTCCGTAACGCTATCACGCTTACCAAATAACCCTGTGACGAAACGCGCCGCTCTTCTTGGCATCTTCTCTATCTTCTCTGTCAACCCGACCTGATACGGATCCCACACTGATGAGCAATACTCAAGTACAGGTCGAACGAGTGTTTTGTAAGCCACCTCCTTTGTTGATGGACTACATTTTCTAAGGACTCTCTCAATGAATCTCAATCTCGTACCCGCCTCACCAACAATTAATTTTATATGATCGTTCCACTTCAGATCGTTCCGTACGCATACTCCCAGATATTTTACAGAAGTAACTGCTACCAGTGTTTGTTCCACTATCATATAATCATGCAATAAAGGATCCTTCTTTCTATGTATTTGCCAATACATTACATTTATCTATGTTAAGCGTCAGTTGCCACTCCCTGCACCAAGTGGCTATCTGCTGCAGTTCTTCCTGCATTTCGCTACAATTTTATAATGCTGCAACTTCTATGTATACTACAGCATCATCCGCGAAAAGCCGCATGGATCTTCCGACACTATCTACTAGGTCATTTATATATATTGTGAAAAGCAATGGTCCCATAACACTCCCCTGTGGCATGCCAGAGGTTACTTTAACGTTTGTAGACGTCTCTCCATTGATAACAACATGCTGTGTTCTGTTTGCTAAAAACTCTTCAATCCAGCCAAACAGCTGGTCTGATATTCCGTAGCCTCTTACTTTGTTTATCAAGCGTCAGTGTGGAACTGTATCGAACGCCTTCCGGAAGTCAAGGAAAATAGCATCTACCTGGGAGCCTGTATCTAATATTTTCTGGGTCTCATGAACAAATAAAGCGAGTTGGGTCTCACACGATCGCTGTTTCCGGAATCCATGTTAATTCCTACAGAGTAGATTCTGGGTTTCCAAAAACGACATGATACTCGAGCAAAAAACATGTTCTAAAATTCTACAACAGATCGACGTCAGAGATATAGGTCTATAGTTTTGCGCATCTGCTCGACGACCCTTCTTGAAGGCTGGGACTACCTGTGCTCTTTTCCAATCATTTGGAACCTTCCGTTCCTCTAGAGACTTGCGGTACACGGCTGTTAGAAGGGGGGCAAGTTCTTTCGCGTACTCTGTGTAGAATCGAGCTGGTATGCCGTCAGGTCCAGTGGACTTTCCTCTGTTGAGTGATTCGAGTTGCTTTTCTATTCCTTGGACACTTATTTCGATGTCAGCCGTTTTTTCGTTTGTGCGAAGATTTAGAGAAGGAACTGCAGTGCGGTCTTCCTCTGTGAAACAGCTTTGGAAATGGTGTTCAGTATTTCAGCTTTACGCGCGTCATCCTCTGTTTCAGTGCCATCATCATCCCGGAGTGTCTCAATATGCTGTTTCAGGCCACTTACTGATTTAACGTAAGACCAGAACTTAGTAGGATTTTCTGTCAAGTCGGTACATAGAATTTTACTTTCGAATTCACTGAACGCTTCACTCATAGCCCTCCTTACGCTAACTTTGACATCGTTTAGCTTCTGTTTGACAGAGGTTTTGGCTGCGTTTAAACTTGCAGTGAAGCTCTCTTTGATTTCGCAGTAGTTTCCTAACTTTGTTGTTGAACCACGGTGGGTTTTTCCCATCCCTCACAGTTTTACTCGGCACGTACCTGTCTAAAACGCATTTTACGATTGCCTTGAACTTTTCCCATAAACACTCAACATTGTCAGTGTCGGGACAGAAATTTTCGTTTTGATCTGTTAGGTAGTCTGAAATCTGCATTCTATTACTCTTGCTAAACAGATAAACCTTCTCCCGTTTTTTATATTCGTATTTACTTCCATATTCAGGGTTGCTGCAACGGCCTTATGATCACTGATTCCCTGTTCTGCGCTTACAGAATCGAAAAATTCGGGTCTGTTTGTTGTCAGTAGGTCCAAGATGTTATCTCCACGAGTTGGTTCTCTGTTTAATTGGTCGAGGTAATTTTCGGATAGTGCACTCAGTATAATGTCACTCTATGCTCTGTCCCTACCACCCGTTCTAAACATCTGAGTGTCCCAGTCTATATCTGGTAAATTGAAATCTCCACCTAAGACTACAACATGCTGAGAAAATTTATGTGAAATGTATTCCAGATTTTCTCTGAGTTGTTCTGCCACTAATGTTGCCGAGTCGGGAGGTCGGTAAAAGGAGCCAATCATTAACCTAGCTCGATTTTAGAATGTAACCTCCACCCATAATAATTCACAGGAACTATCCACTTCAATTTCACTACAGGATAAACTACTACTAACAGCGACAAACACGCCACCATCGGTTGCATACAATCTATCCTTTCTAAATACCGTCTGTGCCTTTATAAAATTTTCGGTAGAATTTCTCTCTGCCTTCAGCCAGCTTTCCGTACCTATAACGATTTCAGCTTCGATGCTTTCTATCAGCGCTTGAAGTTCCGGTACTTTACCAATGCAGCTTCGACAGTTAACAATCACAATATCGCTTGCTGCTTGGTCCCCGCATGTCCTGACTTTGCCTCATGGCGCAAATCGAGGATCCTGCAGCCCACACGGTTGCAGAACCGTCTCAGCCTCTGATTCAGACCCTCCACTCGGCTCTGTACCAAAGGTCTGCAGTCAGTCGTGTCGACGATGCTGCAGGTGGTGAGCTCTGCTTTCATCCCGCTAGCGAGACTGGCAGTCTTCACCAAATCAGATAGCCGCTGGAAGCCAGAGAGGATTTCCTCCGATCCATAGCGACACACATCATTGGTGCCGACATGAGCGACCACCTGCAGATGGGTTCACCCCGTACCCTTCATGGCATCCTGAAGGACCCTTTCCACATCTGGAATGACTCCCCCCGGTATGCACACGCAGTGCACATTGGTTTTCTTCCCCTCTCTTGCTGCCATATCCCTAAGGGGCCCCATTACGCGCCTGACGCTGGAGCTCCCAACTACCAGTAAGCCCACCATCTGTGACTGCCCAGATCTTGCAGACTGAGGGGCAACCTCTGGAAAAGGACAAGCAGCCATGTCTGGCCGAAGATCAGTGTCAGCCAGAGACAGAGCCTGAAACCAGTTTGTCAGACAAACTGGAGAGGCCTTCCATTCAGCCCTCCGGAATGTCTTTCGCCCCCTGCCACACCTTGAGACGACCTCCCACTCTACCATGGGTGAGGGGTCAGCCTCAATGTGGGCGGTATCCCGGGCAGCCGCAGCCGTAGTCCGATCAGGGTATGCGTGGGACGAGCTGGCCGTCCCCGATAAACCCCCATCCAGACCCCCACAGTGATGCCCATTGGCAACAGCCTCAAGCTGTGTGACCGAAGCCAACACTGCCTGGAGCTGGGAGTGAAGGGATGCCAACTCAGCCCGCATCCAAACACAGCAGTCGCAGTCCCTATCCATGCTAAAAACTGTTGTGCAAAGAACGTCTGAACTAATCTACAGAGAGCACAAACAATTCGACACAAATTTTAAACGGTTATTAAAATACAAGAATCCCTAGTAAATGCAGTAATGCTGCTACTTGCGCACTGCTGACACACTGCACGGCGGCGGAAGGAGACTACTCGATTTTACACTATTCAGGTACTAAAACGCGATGCTACAACTCTCAAATAGTATAATACACCCGAAATTTATGAATTAACAATGCAAGTACCAAAAACACGCAAAGAAATTAAGAATTAAACTATGTAACAAATTAATCAGCTAAGAGTATACGACTTGCTGCTGGCAGCTGCTTATCCAACGGCGGCGTCTTCCCTCCAGGGATTCCCATTTGAGTTCCCTAAGCATGTCCAGAACACTCACGCGTCCTTCGAACCAACTGGCAACGAATCTTCGTGCTCCTTGCGCGGAATTTATGTTAGTGGCAATAGACTCGTTCTGCAGTCAGGTTCGAGTTCCGGTCCTCTAAATTTTCTCAATAGCGTTAGTTGAAAAGATCGTCGTCTTTCCTCCAGGGATTCCCGTTTGAGTTCCCGAAGCATCTCCAAAACACTCACGCATCCTTCGGACCAACTGGCAACGAATCTCTTCCAGGCATTTAAATGTGATTTGCAGAGTATCCATGTAGATGTGGATGCAGAATCCAACAGCTCACCTCTGAACTGCTTCGATGTCTTCCTTTAATCCGATCTGCTATGGGTCCAAAACATTCGATTAGTCGCTCCAACACCCTGTAGGCTGTCTCCTTTATGGACGAACCACATTTCCCCAAAACTCTCCTAATAAAAAGAAGTCGTCCATTCGCCTTCCCTACCGCAATCCTCACAAGCTCTTTTCAGTTCATATCGCTTTGCAACGTTACACCCAGATGTTTAAAGAACGTGACTGTGTCAAGCAGGACACTATTAATGCTGTATCCGAAGATTACGGGTTTGCTTTTCCTACTCATTTACATCAATTAGCATTTTTCTACATTTAGAGCTGGCTGCCATTCATCACACCAATTAGAAATTTTGGTAATCATCTTGTGTCCTCCTACAGTAACTCAACTTCGGCGCCTTCTCGTACATCACAGCGTCATCAGCAAGCCACGCCATGTTACTGACAACACTGTCCACCAGACCATTGATGCTCATAAATTAAGGATAATGCTGATACATGGTGAAACAACGCTCTGGTGGGCGGTTTGCTTGTTTAAACCACCTCGGGATATGACCATGCGGTGCATTGGACCTGCGGTCGTCGCACGGTGGCGCTGGCAGCAGTCCACGTACGCAGAGGTGTGATGGTCAGAGTACGATACAGCGAGTAAGTGGGCAGAAGTTTTCAGACGTGCTATTCGGGACTGTATGTTGAAAATGGCTCAAAGAACACATATTGATGACGTTATGGCTGGAGGCTGGTCAAACACAGCAGGTCGTAGCACGGGCCCTCCGTGTGCCACAAAGTGTGATCTCAAGGCTATGGCAACGATTCCAGTAGACAGGAAACGTGTCCAGGCAATACAGTCCGATACGTCCAGTGTGCAACACCACAAGAAGACCATATCTCACCATCAGTCCCCGCAGACGGCCACGGAGTACGGCAGGTAGCCTTGCTCGGGACCTTACTGCAACCATTGGAACACTTGTCTCCAGACACACAGTGTCCAGACGACTGAACAGACATGGTTTATTCGCCCAGAGACCTGGAAGGTGCATTCCACTGACCCCTGGTCACAGGAGAGCCTGTAAAGCATGGTGTCAAGAACACAGTACATGGTCATTGGAACAGTGGTCCCAAGCTATGTTCACAGACGAGGCCAAGTGAACAGTGAGTCACGCCGCGTTTTCATCTGGCGTGAACCAAGAAACGGATACCAACACCTTAATCTCCTTGGAAGGAACCTGTATGGAGGTCGTGGTTTGATGGTGTGGGGTGATATTATGACTGGTGCACGTATACCCCTGCATGTCTTTGACAGAGGAACTGTAACAGGTCAGGTGCAGCGGGACGTCATTTTGCACCAGTGTGTCCGCCTTTTCAGGAGTGCAGTGTGTTCCATATTCCGCCTGATGGATGATAACGCACTGCCCCACCGAGATGTCTTCGTGGAGCAGTACCCTGAAACAGAGAATATGAAGGGAATGGAGTGGCCTGCCTGCTCTCCAGACGTAAACCCAATCGAGCACGTCTGGGATGCTCTCGGTCGTCGTATCGCTGCGCGTCTTCAAACCTCTAGGACACTTCAGGAGTTTCGACAGGCACTGGTGAAAAAATGGCAGTCTATGCCCCAGCGGCTGCTCGACCACCTGATCCAGAGTATGTCAACCCGTTGTGCGGCCTGCGTACGTGTGCATGGTGATCATATCCCATATTCCAGAATGAGATTTTCACTCTGCAGCGGAGTGTGCGCTGATATGAGAAGCTCTTCTGTAAAGTTTGGAAGGTAGGAGACGAGATACTGGCAGAAGTGAAGCTGTGAGTACCGGGCGTGAGTCGTGCTTCGGTAGCTCAGATGGTAGAGCACATGCCCGCAAAAGGCAAAGGTCCCGAGTTCGAGTCTCGGTCGGGCACACAGTTTTAATCTGCCAGGAAGTTTCATATCCCTTATTGATGTCGGGGTATATGCGCAGGAAACAGTGGCGTTTTGTAACACAACTTTTTCGGGGCGGTTTTCTCAACTTATCACCAATACCGTGGACTTACAGATCTGTGTCGTGTGTGTTCCCTATGTGCCTATGCTATCAGCACCAGTTTTGTGTACTGCCACGTTGCGTGGCACCACATTCTGAAATTATCCTTAATTTATGAGCACGAGTGTATATAGAAAGTAATAGGAGTACTATCAGACTTCCTCGGGGCATTCCTGGCGATAGTCTCTGACGAACAATCGTCGTCGATGAAAACATGCCGTGTTCTATTACTTAAGAAGTTTTCAAGTCGCTCACGTATCTGGGAAACTACTACACATGCTCACATCTACGTTAAGAGTCTGCAGTGGCGCACCGTGTCGAGTGCTTTCGGTAAATCGAAGACACAATTCTCCACACCGTCATGGTATACGGAGGAAGAACCCTTTCCGAGTAGGCGGCTGAACCTACCCCTAGGGGCCTCCCAGCTAACAGTGCCGTACGAGTCTCTTTCTCCCCAGAGCAAAAGAATGAAGAGGGGTTCTGTCGATCTCTACCGTTTAGACCAGCGGTAATTAGAAGCACTTCATGGAAGTGGAGAACAACTACCATACTGCATTCGATATTGTGTATCACACAGTCACAGACGCTGCAAGAAGCACAATCACAAGAACAGCAAGAAGTTGTGACACTGAATTCACGTTGTTAGGGAACCTAGCTGCAAGTTAAAGCAAAAAAACCTTTCCAGAAGATTTTTTATATATTTCTGACCCGAGAATGAGACGGCAATTACGTATCAGTATTCTGTGTAGAGGAGTAATTTTGTACCAAGTTAATTTTAAAGCAACGCCTTTCAAATTATTGATGGCCAGTAAGATGAAAATTTTCGTTAACACTGTCGTCTCGAATTTATGTCATCCTCCTCAAACCAATCGCTTAATTTCGGAGTATTTAATTTATTTCTTACTACGCAATGTTGGGAAACATCTACGATGACTTAATAAACAAAGGGGAATGCAGTAATGTTTTCATCAGAAGTTATGATCTGCTATTTATTTCAAACTAAATATTTAGTAGAATATTTTGTAGGAATTGCGATTGTGTGTATTAACATCAGTTGCAGCAGACAGAATGTTGAATAGCGTACCATCTCGATTGTTACCAAAGTATTTCGTACCAGCAACAGTATTATCTACGCAATACGTTGGCCTGATTATTGTGCAGCTAACAACTTTGACTTTAAACCGTGAGCCAGTGAAATAACGCCCGCCATATCCATTGTTCGCCCCACGAGTATCCGAAGCTCGCTTTAAAAAACTATCGGGAAACAAAATAAACAAACGAGCGAAAGTAGATGGATGCGCCCAGGCCATCACTAATGCCCTCGCCGGGGCTCAGTCGGTGCTTTTATAAACAGAGAACAAAGTTTCACGGGCCAGCGTTCTGCGTCTGGCGCTGTTCCAGCTCCCCTGTATTTTTTGTTTTCAAGTATCTCCGCTGTACATTCCGTTGTAACAACCGTGAAAATGTACTGAAAAGAGCACTCTGGTACGTAACTAAGTATGTATTGAAATAAAACATCTCGTGCGCGCGGAGCTAGTTTTTGACGTTTAACTGACCGTGCTGTTTACGACAGGCGAGCTCTGCTAATGAGTGGTGCTTACCCTCGATGTGGTCTGCCCCAGTTCTGTTAGCGGCAGTAATTCACTTCGGCAGGAGTTAGCAGATAACGGGAGAAGAATACGTAGGAATGGAGGCCGTAATGCGTACGTGGCCTAAACCACATTAAGTTTTAACTGTCGACACAAAAAAATAATGTCCAGACAGTGCAACTTGACGGTGTTAGTCTTTCACTATTGACACACACAGTGGTTACGGTTACTACAAGCCACACCACAAGTTGGGAAACGGGGCCAAATTTCTAGTAGTTTACTGTCGAGTTGAGATTTTCACAAATGTTTTATTCGTATCTTACAGAAACTAGTAGTACGGCAATAAACAGCCTTTTAAACACGCCGCTAACGGCAATCAAGTAATTTATAGCAATACAACAACTAAAAAAAATTTTTTTAAAAGAAACACAGAACCCAGCAGTACGGCAATAAACAACCTTTTAAAACACGCCGCTAACGGCAATCAAGTAATTTATAGCAATACAACAGTTAAAAAAAATTTTTTAAACAAAACACAGGAGCCAGTAGTACGGCAACAAACTACCTTTTAAAACACGCCGCTAACGCCAATCAAAGTAATTTATAGCAATACAACAATTTAAAAAAAATTAAAGAACATTAGTAAACAGGCTACTAAAGTAAATACAGAACTTTGTTAATAAAGTACGGTGAGGTAGTGAAGCTACGATAACCGCCATTAAAAAAAATTAAACAGGTCCCATCAAACACACGATTAATGGCAATAAAAGAAATTTACAAACTTGGAGGAATTTAAAAAATTTTTAAACAAAGTGTCCTGGAATATCATTAGAACATAACAGATATGACGGACCCGTGTAAGGCGGCCACAAATCACCGACTCAGGGATACTCAGGCTAGACAGAATACTGAGCAATTTAAATACGCCCGTAAACACAATTGCCGCTCACAGGCTGGTCACAGCACCGACTTTTAGCCAGCGAAAACTTGTTATAAGATGGCTTAACTTGCTGACAGGATTAGAGGTAACCTCGTGCAAGGAAACATTACACCACACAGTCCTGAATGAGCGACCACATGATCAACCATCAAGAAGCATGAATTTACTCATAACCCACGACAGAATAGCGAAACAATTAAACTGCCAAAACTACACCTCCCATCGGACAGTAACGAGAGGAGGAGGAAAGAACACTGTCTTCAATTACACCGGTGCCAGGGACAGTAAACCCGGTCGCCGGAGGCCACAAGGCAGAAGAGACGCTGGTTACACCAAATTATTACTTAATGATTAAACCTTACACGAACTTAACTTGCAATTATACTCGAACAGGCAGTACACGACATCCGATGGCAAGGATCCACATATCCGACCGCGCACGCGTCGCCGGCGTACCCAACACGCCACGGTCACGCGACAACACGCTCTGTCACCGGAGTTCACGTCTTCTCTCCAACGTTGACGGGTAGTAACCGCTCCTTCATGTTAGGTGTCTCCTTTTAAACTCCAGTGTTGAAACGGAGGCTTTAAAGAAACTTTTTAACGTCCCACCAAGGCGAAATGAACAGCAACTACTCGTGGGGCGATTCTGTATACAACCAACACGCGGGGAGCTCTTCCGTCAACTTGACCCGCTCGTTACACACAACTGACATACATCACGTGGAGAATCGGTACAACCGACCACGCCTGCTTCGCGCTGGAGAGCCGTACTGCCCTCCCGTGTCCACCACTCTCTCCGCTCGCAACCCCCTACTTCCACGCCACCACACGAGGTTACAACCGGTCAAAGATCTCACTTCCTCCATAGCAGTTTCCCGGAAGCAAAAAAGCAGATATCGATAGCAGAGGGAAAAGACAACCAAGCAGCCACTTAATGACAGACAACATATCAAACAAACATGTCAGGGGAAGAAAAGGAAAACCAATGCAATCTAAACACAAGGTGTAGCACGAGCCGATACACAGCTCAACGTCCCCCTCTTAAACTGGAAGCATAGCTTCCCAAATCCTACAAGAGAAATGTTCACCGCATCTTAACCTGACTCATATGAACTCGATACTGCAGGCCGGAGTGGCCGAGCGGTTCTAGGCGCTTTAGTCTGGAACTGCGCAACCGCTACGGTCGCAGGTTCGAATCCTGCCTCGAGCATGGATGCGTGTGATGTCCTTAGGTTAGTTAGGTTTAAGTAGTTCTAAGTTCTAGGGGACTGATGACCTTAGAAGTCCCATAGTGCTCAGAGCCAACTCGATACTGCTTTCTCGCTTGATTGTCCCAAACTACGAGATTCACTGGACCCAATCGTCTCTCAATGGTACACGGCTCAATAAAACGAGGAGTCAATTTTCCCAGCTTGTCGACTCGTGCGTCTCTCCCCGGGTAATTACGAATATAAACTTGATCACCAGGCTTGCCCTGAAACTGACGCCGACCCCGGTTATAACGAATGGCTTGTCTGTTATGAGCAGCGAGAATATTACCCCTGGTCGTACCCCAGTTTCCATAAATAAGCTGGGTAGTAATAACTGCCAGAAAGAGGTCTTGAAACTTCCAGAAATGAGTAAGGGGAGAATTAACAGGAACAGTAAACATCAGAGAAGCAGGGGTTGCCTTGATGGATTCATGACGCGGTGTTAAAGGCGAAACTAATCCACCGGAGATTAGAATCCCACTTCCTAGGAGAATCCTGATGGTAAATAATAAGAGCGGATTTCAAATTGCGGTTCACCCTTTCCGCAAAGGATCCCTCAGGATAATATGGAGTTGTGGTAATATGCTTTATCCCGTTCTTGAAGGTAAACGTTCTAAACTGAGCCGAACGAAAAGCGGGAGCGTTATCGCTAACCAATTGTTTAGGCGGTCCGAATACACTGAAGATGTCGAGTAAATGAGCAATGGTAGTGACAGCATTTACATTTCGACTCGGTATAAGCCAAGTAAACCTAGAAAAGGCCTCGATCACTACCAGAATATATTGATTATACTGTTTAGTCCGGGGTAACGGACCCACATAATCGATGTAAAATTTGTCTATAGGGTAACCCTCACGCTCCGAATTGAGTGGCATTACTAGGCTTAGCAATACAACATTCCCGACACTGTGCTACCATCTGTCTTATATCTCGCTCCATATGAGGAGAAGTGAGAAATTCCTTCACTTTCTGTAATGTCTTATAGGTGCCTAAATGTCCGCCGAGAACAGATTGATGAAATACTGAAACACTGGTCAAACTAAGGTTGCTGGTAAACAAATTATAAGTTTCCGACTGTCTCCCCCTTTTCTACACAGAACCAGTTTGTTCACAACATAGGGGCCTACCTCCTCGCCTGCTTTCAGCCTTCTCCTAATGTCACCGAGGTTAGGGTCATGTTCCTGTTGCATACATAGATCGACGAAAAGCTGGGGAATCTCTCCTAACACCATATAACTAAAATCCTTTTCCCTGCTCTCCTGATTGTGATCAATGCTGGGTGAACTATCAAACATCCGACTTAGCACGTCGGCAACGACATTGTCAGTTCCCCTGATATGTTTAACAGTAAATTGAAAGGCGGAAATTCGCACAGCCCACCTCGCGATTCTCCCTGTTTTACGTGGGCGAGCCAAAACCCAACTCAGGGCCTGATTATCAGTTTCAAGATCAAAGGGTCGATGCTCCAAATAGAATCGATACTTTTCTAAAGCAAAGAGGACCGCCAACGCCTCACACTCATACACTGAATACTTGAGTTCGGCATTCATTAACCGGCGCGACGCATATGCTAGCGGCTGCCTCTGCCTGTCCGTTTCTTGGAGAAGAACCGCGGAATCCCCGGAGTTAGAAGCGTCAGTTTGCACAATAAACCTCTTACTAAAATCAGGAACGCTCAATACCGGAGTATTGGCAATCGCTTCTTTGATCTGGTTGAAGGCCGCCTGCTATGCGGTTCCCCATTCAAACTTAACTCCCTTACGACGAAGTTCATTAAGCGGTGCCGCCAACTGAGCGAAGTGGGGGACAAAGCGCCTAAAATAATTAGCCATGTCAATAAATTTGGCAATTCCCCTTTTATCTTTAGGGGGCGATAGTGTTCTTAAGGCCTTTGTACGGTCCTGGTCAATACATATACTTCGGCCCGATACCAGGTGTCCCAAAAACGAGACCTGCGAATGAGCAAAGGTGACCTTTTCGGGTCTGACTGTCAAACTGGAACTCTGCAGCATAATGAATACCTGCCGGATATGCTCAAGATGTTCTTCAAATGACTTACTATAGATGACCAAGTCGTCTAAATAGTTATACACACAAACTAACTTCAAATCACCTAAGACATTGTCCAACAATCGTGTCAATACAGTTGCCCCGGTTGCGAGACCAAAGGGAACCCTATTAAATTCGAACAGTGTCCAATCTGTGCAAAAGTCGGTAACATGCTTACACTCCTCCGTTAGAGGAATTTGGTAATACGCCTGATTAAGGTCAAGGACCGTGAACCAATTTCCACCCGCAAACCAAGTGAACGAATTATGAAGGTCGGGAAAAGGAACCGACTCCAACACCACCTTGTTATTCAGGCGACGATAATCAACAACAACTCTGAAGTCCCGCCCTTGATCCTTGGGCACGAGGAACACCGGAGACGCGTAGGACGAAGTCGAGGGTCTAATGACTCCCTCTTCGAGCATTTTAGATATTTTAGACCTCAAAACCTTGACCTTAGGTGGTGACAAACGATAAGGAGACTGACTAACAGGAATCGGGTCACTAAGGCGAATCTTATACTGAAGAACTTTGGTAACTCCTAGTCGATCACAGAGAAGCTGGGGAAAATCAGCTAACAACCTACCAAGATGAGAAGCCTGCTCCACCGAGAGATGCCCCAGATCAAACTTGCCTGCTTCGACCGCCAAGGCCTTAGGACCCACACATTGCACCCGCTGCTTACATTCACAAAAACCAAACTTCAGTTCAGGCTTAAACTTAAAGAAAAAGTTATGTACAATTTCTTTTTCTTTTGCAGAATACTGCAGAGAATTTTTTAAGTAAAATGTTAAAAAAGAATTGATTTTATGACACTTACTCACGTGCTAGTTCACTTATACCTGGTGACTGTGCGCAGACGGCTCGCCGCAGCGTACTCTAGCTACAGCAACTGACTCTGTCAGTGAGTTCAGCTACTTATGCAATAAGTGTCATTGCAAATTTTGGTCATAAACATCTCAGTAAATTAACTTACTACGCCTATTGTCACTCATTGCTTGCATATGGCACCATATTTTGGGGTAATTCATCACTGAGGAATAAAGTATTTATTGCACAAAAGCGCGTAATCAGAATAATAGCTGGAGTCCACCCAAAATCATCCTGCAGACATTTATTTAAGGATCTAAGAATATTCACAGTAGCTTCTCAGTATATATACTCTCTTATGAAATTTGTTATTAACAACCAAACCCAATTCAAAAGTAATAGCAATGTGCATAACTACAATACTACGAGAAAGGATGATCTTCACTATTCAAGATTAAATCTAACTTTGGCACAGAAAGGGGTGAATTATACTGCCACTAAAGTCTTTTGTCACTTACCAAATAGTATCAAAAGTCTGACAGATAACCAACAAGTATTTAAGAAGAAATTAAAAGAATTTCTGAATGACAACTCCTTCTACTCCATAGAGGAATTTTTAGATATAAATTAAGAAAAAAGAAAAAAACGTAACAAACAAATTAAAAAAACAAACAAAAAATAAAAAAGTTGTTATATTAACTTAATTATGTTGTTAAACTAACTTAATTATGTCATGTATTGGAAAATTTGACTCGTTCCACATCATTACGAAATATCGTATTCATGATCCATGGAACTAGTATTAATCTAATCTAATCTAATCTGACTTAAATGCACACGTAACTCCGTCCCCACCGTGGAAGGCCATCAACATCGCTTCTAGTTGCAGGGTATTCGAATTAATTAGGAGGCTGAGGAAAGTGCACAGGGGATGCAACTTTATTTGAAACAGATGAATGTCAAACAGCAGAATACATTCTCCTAGAATTTACGAACGTAAAGACGACAACCATCACTGACCAGACATACGGAGATAGTAATCAATGAATGCAAGATCAACATATGATAATTATCAAAATAACCACTACGACCTTTGGAGTTCAAAATCTGGACAGCTTTGAAGTCGCGTTAGTATACTAACTTACTTCAGAGAGAGGTGAACCCGTGATGTACCAGTGTAGGTGTTGAAAAGGGTGTGGTTGCGATGACGACTTAACACGTGGCGCAGTGTCTCTTCTCATTGCAGTAGCGCAACGTCGTCAGGAATACGAGGAAAACTACTGCACTCTACGCTTACTTACAAAGTCCACGGTAGTTCATAGTTCGTTGTAGAAGCATGCAAAATCAGTGCACCGTAATGTAGTCCTGTGGCACTGCTACCAACAGACAAGTTTCCATCTGGAGTTGTAAGACTACCGCTCCTATTGCAGGGTATTCGAATTAATTAGGAGGCTGAGAAAAGTGCACAGGGGATACAACTGTAATTGAAACAGATGAATGTCGAACAGTAGAATACATTCTCCTTGAATTTACGAACGTAAAGACGACAGCAGTTCTCACTGGCCAGAAATGCGTTGGTTTGAGGCGCCACGTCACTGACTGCGCGGCCCCTCCCTCGAGCATGGGTGTGTGTGTTGTTCTTAACATAAGTTAGTTTAAGTAGTGTGTAAGTCTAGGGAACGTTGACCTAAGCAGTTTGGTCCCTTAGGAATTCACACACATTTGAACATTTTTGAATGTATTGGAGCTGGTGATCGACTACATTGCCTAAGTAAACGGTACATTGACATCTGGGATCTTCAAAAAGCGTTGCGAAGATTTACAGTAAGGGTATCTATGTTACATACACCAGTAGGAAGGGTTTATGTCCAGGAACGTAATTGAATTGTGTTACAGTTTTGTTTCTGTAGAAGTCTATCCTATCCGCCAAAGAACTAGAGCGCTCGATCTAATTATAATTAAAACTAGTAGTAATACAAACTGTTCCGAAGTTTTGATTTTATCACTAATACACCTCGTAAATGTTAAGACCAGGAAGAGAGACGATACAAGAAATGTTGGTAACGTGTCCGACGAAAAAGGGAGAACACTTATTAAGAATTCAGCTTAATTTTTTATTAAGGTTTAGGTTCAGGTTAAATGTAGAATTTATATGTAAACGAAAATTCTCGTTGGGCATAAGCCTGCTAGTAACAAATGTTCTTATTGAACATTCTGCAATATAGTAGCAGCGAATGTTTTCGTTTTAAGCTCATTTCTTACAGTATAATTTCAACTTGTATTTTTTTTAAAGTAGATAAATCGGTTTAGCACGTTTTTAACTATGAAAAGTTTTTTATGTTTTCCAAGGTTGCTAGTTTAATGTGACTACATTTGTGTATACACAACTTGAGGTGAGCTTCAGTAGATCCTCATGCAGTCTACATGGCCAAATGTTAGTGCACCTTGTAAAGTATCACGTGAAATTAATTAAAAGTTTTTACTACTAACAGTGATTTGGTGGAACATGGGGTGGCTGTTCAGAAATGTTATTTTTTATTGGATTGGTGAGTGATTAAATTTATTGAGTTTCCGTTCCATAGATCCAAAAAATGACATGATTCTCGTGCGTATGCAACATGCCAGAAAGTATAACATAAAAAACAAAATATTTGAATATAATGCTTACTACCCTGATCATTTGGCAGGAGATTGTCAAAATAGGTGAAGCTGGAACAGCTAATATTTACAGAATTAATACGATGAATCATTGTTACGCACTATTAATAAAATTATCATACACATAATACCTAATCTTGACAGTTGTGACCAAGTGCTGTCAGAACTGAAAGCCCAAAGACATTTTTACTTAAGCTGGCCTAACAGTCTCTATTAAGATATTCATCTATAGAGTAGAAGAAGTTGACTGTTAAAAAGTCTTTCAAATACTGTTTAAACCGTGCTTTCCCGAAACCAAGTTTTTAATAGTTGCTGGCAATTTCTTGAAAATGTGTGTTCCTTAACACAGACCCCTTTTTGGACCAATATAAGTGATTTTAAGTCTTTATGTAGATTGTTCTTATTTCTAGTATTGGTACTACGTATTGAGCTATTGGTTGGAAATACGAGTAGATATATATATAGAGATATATTACTTGTAACAAATTTCATAAAGGAATAAATATACTGAGAAGCAGTGGTTAGAACACAAAGTTCCTTGGACAGGTTTCTAGATGATGCACTTGAATTTACACGATATATGATTCTTATTACACGGTTTTGCACGCTAAAACTTTTGCTAGGTTTGATGAGTTACCCCAGAATATGATCCCATATGACATAATAGAATGAAAGTAAGCAAAGTATGAAAGTTTCTTTTATATTTATATCTCCTACATTCTCACTGCAAATACAGACTTATTTATGCGCTTAAGCAATTGTGTGGTATGCCCTTCCCCACTGAATTTATTATTGAGTTGTAATCCCAGAAATTTAACACTGTTAACCTCACCGATCTGCGTGTCTTCCTGTGTTATGCTCATGCTGGGAGGAAATCTCTTACAGGTTCTGAACTCCATATAGTGTGTGTTTAAAAAGTTTAATGACAGTGAATTAGCTTTAAACCAGTTGTTAATATCAGTGAATATTTGATTAGCAGCTATTTCTAAATCTGTACTTGACTTGCTACTTATTGCAATGTTTGTATCATCTGCAAACAAAACGAACTTAGCATCCGCCAATGTAACAGACGAGAGGTCATTAATGTACACAAGAAAAAACAATGGACCCAAGATGGAACCTTGAGGAACGCCACATGTAATTAATTCCCAATTAGACTGCTTACTGCATAGGTATTTCACATCGAAACCCTGTGTTTCCTGTTAGTTAGATAAGACTCAAACCTTTTTTGCAACAATTCCAGTGACACCTTACTTTACTTGAGCGGGGTAGGAGCAGGAAAGGCACCACAGGACATTTTAATTCCCACTGTCTATACTTTTATGAATAAATTCATAAAACTTTGTCAACACGACCAGGAAGGATTCAGGATTCACACTCATAGCAGTGGAAGTTCTAAAATATTAAAAAACATGTTTTTGACATGTGAATTTACATAATTTTTTTCACTTACAATTGACTGCGTTTGTTGCTACAGGTACACATTTCTTCATAAGTAAGAGAGATTCTTCGATGAATTTTGCACAGCATACAAACCATATTTACAGGTGCAAGAAACTCTAGAAATTATTTAATTTATGAAAAAATGAATGTGTTGTTACATTTTAAACTTCGTGTTTAGAAAAAACTCAAATTTGATAGTTAATTATCTCAATTATTACCACAGGTTTCAATAGCTTTGGAAAATTCTAGAGTTTCATACACCTGTAGGTAAGGTGCAAAATTCGTCGAAGAATCTCCCTTACTTATGAAGAAAAGTGTACCTATAGCAACAAATGCAGCCAATGGTAATTGAAAAAATGTCAACTTTTAAATGTAAAAAAAATTATTTTCCTATTTTTGAACTTCCACTGCTATAAGTGTAAATCCAGAATTCTTTCTGGCCATTCTGACGAAGTTTTATGAATTTATTCGTAAAAGTTAGACAGTGGAAATTAAAATGTCCTCTGGTATCTCTCCTGCTCCAAATCGTCCCGTTTGACGTCCTACCCCCTTAACAGAATGGCGTGGTTCTCACAGTCAAAGGCCTTTGACAGGTCACAGAAAATGCCAGTAGCCTCTAATTTTTTTATCCAATAAATTAAGTACATTCTCACTGTAAG
Organism: Schistocerca cancellata; assembly: GCF_023864275.1. Taxonomy (NCBI): domain Eukaryota; kingdom Metazoa; phylum Arthropoda; class Insecta; order Orthoptera; family Acrididae; genus Schistocerca; species Schistocerca cancellata. The sequence goes on along the minus strand of NC_064626.1, from coordinate 1,135,989,566 downwards.
TGCAAATAGCATTCTCTATGTATGAACCCTTATGAAATTCAAACTGTGACTTGGACAATATATTATTTGTACTCAGATACTTAAGAAGACGCTTGAACACAACTTTTTCAACTGTTTTTGAGAAAGTACCAAATAAAGTTTTTAAAAGTGTTCCTTGAGAATCAGTAATCATACAGTACGTTCCGTTTCCCAAAATCCACGTCTCTTCCCAGCTCATACAGTCGTTTGTTACTGACAAGATTGTGTTATCCCTCAAGGAGAAACATCTACAGCCTGTGTCGGTCCTCGGCAGCGGCGGAATCGTGGCCTGTTGAGACCTAGGCTTATCGTTCATGTTTTTCTGGCCCCAACGATTACCATTCAAATATGGAATCTATGGATTCAGACAGGCCCTAGAGAAAGCCACGCAGGATCTCAACGGCCCCACGTCACTAGCGTGCGAGACGGAAGACATTGTGATCGGTTGTGCAATATCGTAGATCCACGCCACATAACTTAATCCGGGTAACTGATTTTTTTGCAATAAGACAAGTGTTAATACGGGCAGTACAACGACGTCTGGAGCACCACGAACAGTCAACACGAGGACTATTGTTCCAGTTTACGTCGACGCAGCAGCAGAGGGAGGTGAGCTGACAGTAGTGATAATGGCGTGTGTAACGACGGCACTGGAGACAGGAGTACCACCATGTTGTATTCTCAGATGAATCTCCATTTTATGTAGAGTATAATGATGGATGTATCAGTGTGTGGACTTCCCAAGAAGAACCAACGTTGCCAGATTCCTTGCACCATCGTTCTGTTTGTCCAGTACTTGGCTCAGTGGTGTGCGTACTGGTAATCTGGACGGCAGCTTCTACATTCCCGACACATTAAGGCTGGTGACCATACCTTTCTTGGACTTCTGCGTAACGTTGTCTTTTTAACGATATGACGCAACTGTTCTTCCAAGTCCTTTGCTGTCTCTGACAGAATTACAATGTCATCGGCGAACCTCAAAGTTTTTACTTCTTCTCCATGAATTTTAATACCTACTCCGAATTTTTCTTCTGTTTCCTTTACTGCTTGCTCAATATACAGATTGAATAACATCGGGGATAGGCTACAACCCTGTCTCACTCCTTTCCCAACCACTGCTTCCCTTTCATACCCCTCGACTCTTATAACTGCCATTTGGTTTCTATACAAATTGTAAATAGCCTTTCGCTCCCTGTATTTTACCCTTGCCACCTTTAGAATGTGGAAGAGTGTATTCCAGTCAACATTGTCAAAAGCTTTCTCTAAGTCTACAAATGCTAGAAACGTAGGTTTGCCTTTTCTTAATCTTTCTTCTAAGATAAGTCGTAAGGTTAGTATTGCCTCACGTGTTCCAACATTTCTACGGAATCCAAACTGATCTTCCCCGAGGTCCGCTTCTACCAGTTTTTCCATTCGTCTGTAAAGAATTCGCGTTAGTATTTTGCAGCTATGACTTATTAAACTGATTGTTCGGTAATTTTCACATCTGTCAACACCTGCGTTCTTTGGGATTGGAATTATTATATTCTTCTTGAAGTCTGAGGGTATTTCACCTGTCTCATACATCTTGCTCACCAGATGGTAGAGTTTTGTCAGGACTAGCTCTCCCAAGGCCGTCAGTAGTTCTAATGGAATGTTGTCTACTCCCGGGGCCTTGTTTCGACTCAGGTCTTTCAGTGCTCTATCAAACTCTTCACGCAGTATCGTATCTCCCATTTCATCTTCATCTATATCCTCTTCCATTTCCATAATATTGTCCTCAAGTACATCGCCCTTGTATAAACCCTCTATATACTCCTTCCACCTTTCTGCCTTCCCTTCTTTGCTTAGAACTGGGTTGCCATCTGAGCTCTTGATATTCATACAAGTGGTTCTCTTCTCTCCAAAGCTCTCTTTAATTTTCCTGTAGGCAGTATCTATCTTACCCCTAGTGAGACAAGCCTCTACATCCTTACATTTGTCCTCTAGCCATCCCTGCTTAGCCATTTTGCACTTCCTGTCGATCTCATTTTTGAGACGTTTGTATTCCTTTTTGCCTGCTTCATTTACTGCATTTTTATATTTTCTCCTTTCATCAATTAAATTCAATATTTCTTCTGTTACCGAAGGATTTCTATTAGCCCTCGTTTTTTTACCTACTTGATCGTCTGCTGCTTTCACTACTTCATCCCTCAGAGCTACCCATTCTTCTTCTACTGTATTTCTTTCCCCCATTCCTGTCAATTGTTCCCTTATGCTCTCCCTGATACTCTCTACAACCTCTCGTTCTTTCAGTTTATCCAGGTCCCATCTCCTTAAATTCCCACCTTTTTGCAGTTTCTTCAGTTTCAATCTGCAGTTCATAACCAAGAAATTGTGGTCAGAGTCCACATCTGCCCCTGGAAATGTCTTACAATTTAAAACCTGGTTCCTAAATCTCTGTCTTACCATTATATAATCTATCTGATACCTTTTAGTATCTCCAGGATTCTTCCAGGTATACAACCTTCTTTTATGATTCTAAATCAAATATGGTGCTATGGGAAGGATCTGAGCATCACGTCATTCTGGGCAATAATACCACCCTGCACTGCAATCACGGCGGGCGCTCATGGAATACTAAGACATGGGTGCTCAAATCGTCACCGAAACCCCACCATGTTCCATTCTTGGCATCAAGCAGAGAGCTTGGGACGGTGTACACCAGAATTAAACTGGGCCAGAAGTTGGAAACAGTGTGACAAAACGACATCCTTCCATTGCTCTATAGTGCAGGTCTTATAACTTCAGCACTACTTTTTCCTGTTACAGGCATTTGCATCACTGATGAATTTTAGAAATTTCAGTGCATCCTGCAATTTCCTAATGTAGCTCCCTTCGTGTTATTTTGGTGCTGACAGGTTTTGCAAGTGTGACATTCAACTCGGAAGCGGCTTTTGCAGCCGTCGGACTCTTATTTTTGCCATAATCCTCTCCAGTGACCGTGTGTCATGAACACTCAACACACATTAGCTGTACTTGATACTCTTGACAAAGATGAGTGTGTCACAGGCATATTTTTGGATCTTTCTGAGGCCTTTGATACAATCGACCACAAGATTCTGTTAAATAAATTAGAAGCATTAGGAATAAGAGAGTTAGCTAATGACTGATTTAGATCATACCTAGCAGATAGGGTACAAAGAGTAGAGATAACACATACTTCAAACAGATCTAAACATTTAGTAAAACACTTATCAGAACCAAAACACATTAATATAGGGTTCCGCAAGGTAGCATATTAGGACCAATACTATACCTGATATACATCAATGACTTTCCCACCAGTGTTACTCATGGCGAAAAAATTCTCCTCTCTGATGACAACAACATCATAGTCACTGAGAAAACAAGAGAACCCCTTGCAGAGAAAGCAAATGAAACCGTCAAGGAAGTTTAAGATTGGTCAATAAGCATTAAAGTGACACTGAACATAAAGTTTGAAGAGCGAAAATGACAATGTTAAATTAAATGTAGATGGCACCCCTATAGACTGTGTTACAAATGCAAAATTTCTAGGAAAGTATATTGATTCTCACTTGAAGTGGTGTGAACAAACAAAGGCTCTTGCAAACAGAATGTCATCAGCATGTTATGCCTTTAGAATCCTATCACCAGTGTGTAACATGCAGTGGCTTTTAGTTACATACTGTTCATATGTACACTCAATTCTTAGCTATGGCACTCTTTTTTGGGGAACAAATGTACAAAATATGAAAACAAGTTTCAAACTCCAGAAAAGAGCCATAATAATAATAACAAAAATTAGTAGTCGAGCTCATTGTAAAGATCTGTTCAAAATACCAGTCATTTTAACTGCTTTGTGTTAATACATTTACCAGTCAGTTGCACACATCAAAAATAACATTGGTAATTACTCCACAAACAGTTCTGGCCATGACCATGGAACAAGAGCTAGACTCAACTTACAATTACCAAGAAAAAATAAATATAAAACGCAAAACAGCATATTCTACCAAGGAATAAAACAGTATAATAAACTGCCAAAAGAGGTCAAAGAAGTTGCAAAAATACTCGTATTTAAAAAGGCAGCTAAAAAGTACCTGTTATGCAATACATTTTACACATTAAAGGATTACTTAGATAAAAGAGAGTAGGGGTTTGGTAAAAAAAAGTTATACAAATAAATGATAATAATAATGATTATAAAACATCCAACATTCCACATAACACCTTCACTCTATGTTTTTTTCCTTCTCCTTTTTCCTTGCCGGCCGCTGTGACCGAGCGCTTCAATCCGCTTCAGTCCAGAACCGTGCTGTAGCTACAGTCGCAGGTTCGAATCCTGCCTCAGGTATGGATGTGTGTGATGTCCTTATGTTAGGTAGGTTTAAGTAGTTCTACGTCTAGGGGACTGATGACCTCAGATGTTAAGTCCAATAGTGCTTAGAGCTATTTGAAACATTTTGAGCCATTTCTCCTTTTATAGAAAAACTTACCCAAGCTGTGCATAGCACAGTACTAACACCTCTTCCTCATTCTGATCTCAACATCTCACTCATTACAGAAGGATTTTTCAGGATAGCAAATGAGAAGTTGCGGTACAGAAAACGGGCCAGAGATATCCAGTGTGTGTGTGTGTGTGTACTAAGTGAAGAGTTATGAAACAATGTGTGTACAGTGACTGATAGAGATATATGAGTGAACTGTGTGGAATTACATTATTTAGTAAGTTATTTGTAAAATAAGTATTATATAGCAGGAGTAAATCTAATGATTGTGTCAACTAGAGATATGCGAATGTATGTGTATACGAATTAACTTATTTTAAATTGGTCTAAACTTGTAAATACTTTGACATGTCGTATATCCTTGTAAAAAGAGATCTACGGATGAATAAAGCTACTACTACTATTACTATACTTTCGTCCGCATTGTGACTTAGAGCATTATGTTTTTTCGATTTCCCTGCACGTGGTATAAATCTTCGATATGGTACCTCTTTAAATACCAAACACTCCTGTTACGTTTGTTCAAATGGTTAAAATGGCTCGGAGCACTATGGGACTTAACATCTGAGGTCATCAGTCCCCTAGCACTTAGAACTACTTAAACCTAACTAACCTAAGGACATCACACACATCCATGCCCGAGGCAGGATTCGAACCTGCGACCGTAGCAGTCGCGCAGTTCCGAACTGAAGCGCCTAGAACCGCTCGGCCACAGGGCCGGCTGTTACGTTTGTCTCGTAAGCATACACCATTTGAGAGCCAACAATTTTACCACAATTTGCTCCAATGTAAGAGACGCAAGACTACACAGAACACTACTCTTTTTATGACCAGACGAAACTACAATCGTCCGACCATTACTGTGGGTTTTTTGCTCTGGGAGATGCATCATTAGATCTACGACATATGAAATATTGGTTCAGTTTATTTCATGAATAATAAAAATATTTACTTAACTCGATACAGTCCTTTATCACAGGGGTGAGGTGAAAGTTTTCCACTGTCACTGACTGAAAGATCATTTGATGCACGAAATTACAAACTTTACACTTCAAGAACAACACTCAAGATTTACAGAAGTACAATTTCGTCCGAGACTTGACACTGATCCTACTCGATGACGTCGACTGCTTCAGCTGGAGTGGCGAACTGGGACATAACGCTTCTATGCTCGGATCTATACCGACTTCCGTGGGATGGGGCCGTGGTACTGAGAGGGAGGCGTGGTCTTCAGGAGGCCCTCCCTCCCATTCTTCACCGCAGATTGCAGCAAGACGTCGCTCCTTCCGTGGTATTGATGTCCGTTGTGGTGTGGTACCGCGATATCTGGACGCTGCCACAGTTCGGATGACTATTGACGCTGCAATATATTGAGGGCATTGCGCAGTTGCCGTTAGTGGCTAAATACACTGAACCACCAAAGAATTTGGTATAGGCATGGTTATTTAAATACGGAGATATGTAAAAAGGCAGAATACGGCGCTGCGGTCGGCAACGCCTGTATAAACAGAAAGTATCTGGCGCTGGGTTTGGTGTTATAGCTGGCGCACGGGAGATGGGACACAGCATCTCCGAGGTAGCGATGAAGTGGGGATTTTCCCGTACGACCATTTCACGAGCGTATCGTGAATATCAGGAATCCGGTAAAACATCAAATCTCCGACATCGTTGCAGCCGGAAAAAGATACTGCAAGAACGACGACTCAAGACAATTGTTAAACCTGAGAGAAGTGCAACACTTTAGCAAATTTGCTGCAGATTTCAATGCTGGGCCTTTAGCTTTAGCGTGCGAACCATTGAATGAAACGTCATGGATATGGGCTTTCGGAGCCGAAGGCCCACTCGTGTACTCTTGATGGCTGCACGCCACCAAGCTTTAAGCCTCGCCTGGGCCCGTCAACAGCGACATTGGACTGTTGATGACTGAAAACATGTTGCCTGGTCGGATGAGTCTCGTTCCAAACTGTATCGAACGGATCGGACGTGTACGGGTATGGAGACGACCTCATGACTCCACGGACCCTGCATGTCTGCAAAGGACTGCTCAAACTGGTGGAGGCTCTGTAATGGTGTGGGCCGTGTGTAGCTGGAGTGGTGTGGGATACATAGATACGACTGTGACAGGTGACACGTGTAATATGTCTTTATATTCTACTAATTATCCCTGCACAATTCTATGAGTGAATTACGTTTCCTACTTGACCATCTATATATTCGCAGAATCGATGCGCAAAGTAGTACAGTACTATTACTATTCCATGAGCGCATAATTACTCTTTGTAATATTCTCTCTGGGGTGAGTTGAGGAGGACTTCTAGGATTTTCTCCGTGCCGAATAGCCGCACTGAAAAATTGTAATTTTGCTATCGAGATTACTGGAAGAAAGAGATTGAAAATATATTGTATGCTACTCAAGAAAATATATACTGAGCATTTACCTCAAAGGTGTGTAAGGAATTTCATTATATATGTATTCTCTAATTCGAAATTTGCACAGAGGTGTCGTTTCGTTGGTAATCAGAAGGGAACTTCCGATGAATGGGAAACGAACCTGCAATTATTAGATCCAAGAGCTGCATTATTTCATCGGATAATCAAACTCTATCAAAGCAAACTTTCCGCTTGATCTGAGGTTTCCCGACTGACTACGCAACGCATTTTATTTACACAGGATTGCTGATCGCTTCCAATCATCGAGACTGCGGACAAGGAGAGTCATCGTCCGATTGTGATTAAACAAGTAAAGCTTAATTACGAGGGTTGTTTTTTAAGTAAGGGCCGTTCGCGCGTATAGTCCCGTAGTTCGCGCGGACGCCGCAACAAGCCACCGCGCCACTTGCCGGCATCCTTCCCGTTCACACTGATGCAAGTTGCAGCTCTGTAGCTGACGTGTACGCATCGCTGTGCTACTTTATAATGTTTATGATTATTGAAACGCCCGCCGCGTGTGAGATACGGTCAGTGATACGTTTTTTGACCGCGAGAAGCCTATCAGCTGCAGAAATTCATCGTCAGTTAACAGAAGTTTATGGCTTGAATGCAATGAGTGAAGGTAAAGTGCGTCAATGGGTTAGAGAGTTTAAAAATGGCCGTCAAAACGTCCATGACGAAGAACGCTTAGGCCGGCCCTCTGTGATCACTGATGATTTGGTGGCTGCAGTCGAAACAAAGATTCGTGAGGACAGAAGATTCACAATTTCCACTCTTTCTTTGGGATTTCCACAAGTTTCAAGATCGGTTTTGTACAAAATTGTGTCTGAAAACCTAAACTTTAAGAAACTGTGTTCTCGGTGGGTACCCAGACTCCTCACAGAGGACCACAAAGGGAAGAGATTTGCCACTTCATTGGACTTTTTGATTCGTTACGAGGAAGAAGGGGATGACATGTTGAGTCAAATTGTCACTGGAGATGAAACATGAGTAACCCATATCACTCCCGAAAGCAAGCGACAATCGATGGAATGGTGACACACAACGTCACCCGTCAAGGTCAAAGCCAAACAGACGCTGTCAAAGCGCAAGATTATGGCAATTGTGTTCTGGGACCGGCGTGGTGTTTTGCTAGTGGACTTTATGCCACGAGGAACGACAATCAACTCAGATGCCTACTGTACAACTCTAATGAAGCTCCGCAGAGCAATTAAAACAAAAGGCGCGGCATGCATACAAAAGGAATTTTGCTCCTGCACGATAACGCTAGGTCTCACACCTCTCAAAAGACTCGGGATTTGATTGATTCTTTTGGCTGGGAAGTTTTGGACCATGCACCATACAGCCCCGACCTTGCTCCTAGCGATTTTCACCTTCTCCGGTACCTGAACACCATCTTGGCGGGCAGCGCTTCAATGACGACGATGAAGTGAAAGCGGCCGTGAACTCTTGGCTGTCGGAGCAGGCGGCCGAATGCTTTGAAGAGGGAATTAAAAATTTACTTGTACGGTATGACAAGTTCTTAAATAAACAAGGCAACTATGTAGAAAAATAGGTAAAAGTGTGTAGAATCAGAAAATAAAAGTTTTTATAAAAAACTATTTGTATCTTTTTTTAAAAAATAAAAACGGCCCTTACTTAAAAAACAACCCTCGTATAACATTCTTGAGCGACTGTGATGACTGTGATATGGCTGCTTATGAATGAGATCATTAATAAAATACTAATAACTAACTTCCCTCCTCACCAGCAACCAGTATTAACATAATATTAATGAAAATTATACACGTACGTCAGCATCCTGTCTGATCACCTGCATCCTTTCCATTGTGCATTCCGACGGACTTGGGAAATTCCAGCAAGACAACGTGACACTACATAAGTCCTGAATTGCTACAGAGTTGCTCCAGGAACACTCTTCTCAGGTTAAACACTTCCTCTAACCACCAAACTCCCCAGAAATGAACATTACTGAGCCTTTCTGGGATGCCTTGCATCGTGCTGTTCATAATAAGTCTCCACCCCCTCGTGCTCTTACGGATTTCTGGACAGCCTTGCGGCATACATGGTGTCAGTTTTCACCAGCACTACTTGAGACATTAGTCGAGTCCTAGCCACGACTTGTTGCGCCACTTCTGCATGCTCGCGGGGGCCCTACACGATGTTAGGCAGGTGTACCAGATTCCTTGGCTCTTCAGTGTATAACAGCGCCACCTGTAGACTTGAATAACGTCTGCATTTATGTTCAACCATGCAGTTCTCGTGGTATTTCCATGTTTTCGTCCACCCCCTGTGTATCGTCCAAGCTGAGTTTAACTTGATGCCAAAGATAGGTTGGAATCGTTGATTTCACCACAGGTGCCAGCACTGTGTAATAAATTCCGCAGCCTGTGCGCTCTCTAAACAGTTAAAAATTTAATCATGCAGTCTTCTAACAGCAATGTTCGAGTATAATGACTTTTCTGGACACTAGAAATCTACTCTGTAGGAATCAGCATGGGTTTCGAAAAAGACGGTCGTGTGAAACCCAGCTCGCGCTATTCGTCCACGAGACTCAGAGGGCAATAGACACGGGTTCGCAGGTAGATGCCGCGTTTCTTGACTTCCGCAAGGCGTTCGATACAGTTCCCCACAGTTGTTTAATGAACAAAGTAAGAGCATATGGAGTGTCAGACCAATTGTGTGATTGGATTGAAGAGTTCCTAGATAACAGAACGCAGCATGTCATTCTCAATGGAGAGAAGTCTTCCGAAGTAAGAGTGATTTCAGGTGTGCCGCAGGGGAGTGTCGTAGGACCGTTGCTATTCACAATATACATAAATGACCTTGTAGATGACATCGGAAGTTCACTGAGGCTTTTTGCGGATGATGCTGTGGTATATCGAGAGGTTGTAACAATGGAAAATTGTACTGAAATGCGGGAGGATCTGCAGCGAATTGACGCATGGTGCTGGGAATGGCAATTGAATCTCAATGTAGACAAGTGTAATGTGCTGCGAATACATAGAAAGAAAGATCCCTCATCATTTAGCTACAATACAGCAGGTCAGCAACTGGAAGCAGTTAATTCCATAAATTATCTGGGAGTAGGCATTAGGAGTGATTTAAAATGGAATGGTCATATAAAGTTGATCGTCTGTAAAGCAGATGCCAGACTGAGATTCATTGGAAGAATCCTAAGGAAATGCAATCCGAAAACAAAGGAAGTAGATTACAGTACGCTTGTTCGCCCACTGCTTGAATACTGCTCAGCAGTGTGGGATGCGTACCAGATAGTGTTGATAGAAGAGATAGAGAAGATCCAACGGAGAGCAGCGCGCGTCGTTACGGGATCATTTAGTAATCGCGAAAGCGTTACGGAGGTGATAGATAAACTCCAGTGGAAGACTCTGCAGGAGAGACGCTCAGTAGCTCGGTACGGGCTTTTGTTAAAGTTTCGAGATCGTACCTTCACCGAAGAGTCAAGCAGTATACTGCTCTATCCTACGTATATCTCGCGAAGAGACCATGAGGATAAAATCAGAGAGATTAGAGCCCACACAGAAGCATACCTTCTTTCCACGAACAATACGAGACTGGAATAGAAGGGAGAACCGATAGAGGTACTCAAGGTACCCTCCGCCACACACCGTCAGGTGGCTTGCGGAGTATGGATGTAGATGTAGATGTAGTTATAGTGACCAGCATCGTAAGAGTATGGTGTCGCAGAAGCGTTTTCGTAACCTTTTCTGTATTGGAACCAGGTGGGTAGTGAGGAACTCCTTAGAGCTGTCGCCGTAGAATGCACTGTGACAGGGATGTCAACGGCACTCCGGGAGCGGCGCCGCCCTCGCTCCAGCCCACTGCTCCGCTCTCAGGGAGACAATGAGCGCCTTGAGGCTTGTCCCGGAGTCGCCCTCCCCGGACGCTACTGCGTCAGCGCCTCACGCCGGCCCGCTACTGCTGACGGGGGCGGGATTAATGGTAATGCACGGCTGGGAGCGGCGGGTAAAGCCCCGCCCCGCCGACACATTACTCGCTGTCACCGCAGCCCGTTCCCAGAAACGGGAGTGAAAAACCGCTGCCGGCAACGGCGGGACGTCAGCCACCGAAAGAGGACTTACTTTTTTACGGGAGGGTTTAGCGTCTCGACAGCGGTACAGGCCCACTTATATGTAACCTTGACAGGAGAACGGGTTAGCCAAGGGCCTCAAACTTGTACCAAGAAATACATTATATCAGTGGCTCTCTAAGGTTCGTCGTGCAATGCGCTGTACATGAAGAGCCCTTGCGATACACACTACTTTGATGGAAAAGATAAAATGCTGAAACAACCAAAAGTTACGTAAACACATACTTCAAATACGAGGGCTGTCCAGAAAGTAAGTTACGATTGATCGCGAAATGAAAATCACAATGAAAATCAGAAATGTTTCATTTGTAACATTTAGCTACACCTTTCAGCTACCTCGCTACGTAGGCGCCGTTCTGACTCAGATATTCGTCGTAGCGTTGTACCAACTTTCCAATAACCTCATCAAAGAAGGCAGCCCCCAGCGCTTTCCGCCAATTCTCTACGCTGGCCTAAAGCTCGTTGTCTGTGCCAGAATGATGTCTTCATAGCCAGCGGTTCGTTTGAGCAGAGATGAAACTCAGTGGGAGACAATTACGGGCTGTATTGTGGGTAACCAAACATTTCCAATTGAAACGATGCAGGAACATTTTCATTGCCCCTGCAGAATGAGGCTGAGAATTGTCGTGAAGAAGAAACCGCACGACAGTTACGTAATGTTGGTTGCATAGCTTCAGGGGAAAATTCTCACCAGGCCCTCGTACTTGGCGGGAGACACTATTTTCTATAACATCTTTACGCGCTCACTAAGAGCTCAGGAATGAAAAGAGCGACACAATTCTACCTAGAGTCATACTAGAGACACTGCCCAACACATCTTTGCAAAGCTTTATCGGATTTTCATAGTCGTTTCCATTTCGCGACCGATCGTAACTTACTTTCTGGATAGCCCTCGTACATGTAAACATTTAGTAAAGCACATAGCAGAACCAAAATACATTAGTATAGGGTTCCGCAAGATGGCATATTAGGACCAATACCCTTCTTTTTCTGGTGCCTGTGTCCCGCACTTTCGCAGGGTCGGCATGGTTATGGTCGGATTTGGCAAGATTAATTTAAGGAGTGGCCGGATGCCCTACCTGTCGCCACCCCGGTGGATGAGATGATGATGAAGACAACACAACTCGATGACGAGGATGAGGACAACACAACATTCAGTCCCTGAGCGGAGAAAAATTCCCGACCGAGCCGGCATTCCGTCACGCTGAGCACTTTTTTTTTGTTAAATCTCATTTTTGTTCACTTTTGTTCGTTGCATCTGCTCGGGGCGGACTTCGTAAGACATCCGTTTAAGTTCGTTGTTGATCGATTAACTCAGTTTTTTTATTACAGAGGGCTGCTAACCCTCTGACCGAACACGCTGAGTTACCGTGTCGGCGTTCAGCTGTCGGGGCGGACATATTAGGACCGATACTATTCCTGATATAAATCAATGACTTTCTCAGTAGTGTTGCTCATGTTGAAAAAATTCTCTTCGCTGGTGACAGCAATATTATACTCACTGAGAAAATAACTCGTTGCAGAGAAAGCAATTGAAATTCTCAAGGAAGTTTACGATTGTTCAATAAGAAATCAAGTGACACTGAATATGAAGAATAATAATGCCACGAATTTCAGTTTGAAGAGGGAAAATGACAATGATAAATTAAATGTAGATGGTACCCATATAGACTATGTAACAAATGAAAAATTTCTAGGAATGAATATTGATTGTCAGTTGAAGTGGTGTGAACACACAAAGGTACTTGCAAACAGAATGTCATTAGCATGTTGTGCCCTTACAATCCTATCGTCAGTCTGTAACATGCAGTGCAGCCAATGTTTCGACCCTATCACAACGGCCATCCTAAGGGCAAAGACTGGTTTTGGTGGAGGAAACGTACCTATATTTTAGGTGCCGCTCGTAATTAAAGGTTCCGAGGCGCAGCCGCCCTAGATATATATCAAAATAAATTTCTCAATAACGTATTACAGAATTACCAGAAAGCATTTCGGTTATTCCACATACTGACTTAAATAACTCTGGTCAACATTTTTAGAACTGTTGATGTGTGATATCAAAACATGTTTTTCGAACAGATAGTAGCTAGCCTTAGGCTGGGATTTGAGATTAGCTCTATGTAGCAGATGTTTGGGGGGCGTGACTTCCTCGGAATGCAGCTCTTATGGGCGTCTCGAAATCTCTGGTGTTCGAGCCCACCGGTGTCTTACCAACGTCCACACAATATGCACGTTCTACTGTTTACATTAAAAGGGAATTAACAGAGTTTCTGAAACTTCGCTCTCGGTTCCCTGTCGCTGTATATATTATTATGCTTTGATGCGTCATTGGCCGCGCGGGATTAGCCGAGCGGTCTTAGGCGCTGCAGTCATGGACTGTGCGGCTGGTCCCGGCGGGGGTTCGAGTCCTCCCTCGGGCATGGGTGTGTGTGTTTCTCCTTAGGATAATTTAGGTTAAGTAGTGTGTAAGAGTAGTGACTGATGACCTTAGCAGTTAAGTCCCGGCCGGCCGGTGTGGCCGTGCGGTTCTAGGCGCTTCAGTCAGGAACCGCGTGACCGCTACGGTCGCAGGTTCGAATCCTGCTTCGGGCATGGATGTGTGTGATGTCCTTAGGTTAGTTAGGTTTAAGTAGTTCTAAATTCTAGCGGACTGATGACCACAGATGTTACGTCCCATAGTGCTGAGAGCCAGTTAAGTCCCATAAGATTTCACACACATTTGAACATTTTGATGCGTCATTAATCGACCTTTAGTATTATTATTGTAATAGCGTTTCGCGAAGTTTTTTAGTTTCTGCTACTGGCTCCTCTCTCCACCTTTGGAGTAAGTTTGCAGATATCTAGCCAGAAAGCTCTGCAATACGGTAAAATAAGCAACACTATCTAGCGAGAGTTGCATGAATGATTAGTGGGAAAAGCGCACAAAGTACGTCTCGTGCGTGAAGTATGTACCATTACTGAAGTTTCCTTGCCTGCTGACTGCGGGCAACGTGAATTATTACCAAGTATTATGCATAAGTTTAAGGAGTTTTAATTTCTTGCGAATAACAGCAGCACACCACGAGTTCGAAAACAACACACTATGAATTCATTGTGCAATTTTTCAGGTAAAGTTTGGGAACAAGCGGTTAGGATGAAAGTGGTGGAACCTGGTGCCCCCAGATCCGATGTAAACATGAGCCAAAAAAAGAAAACAGTGTAAATCCCAGCAAGGATGCACGACCAATTTTAACAGAGCAATGTAATGTGCAGCTGTGCAGCTAAGTGGTTGGCAGCTGTGCAGCTGAGTGGTTGTGTGCGTTACATCACTTAAAATGCATATTTTTGTAATACGCAACTATAAATACGACAAATTGTTGTTGTTGTGGTCTTCAGTCCTGAAACTGGTTTGATGCAAATCTCCATGCTACTCTATCCTGTGCAAGCTTCTTCATCTCCCAGTACCTACTGCAACCTACATCCTTCTATATCTGTTTAGCGTATTCATCTCTTGGTCTCCATCTACGATTTTTACCCTCCACGCTGCCCTCCAATACTAAATTGGTAATCCCTTGATGCCACAGAACATGTCCTACCAACCGATCCCTTCTTCTTGTCAAGTTGTGCCACAAACTTCTCTTCTCCCTAATCCTATTCAATACCTCCTCATTAGTTATATGATCTATCCATCTAATCTTCAGCATTCTACTGTAGCACCACATTTCGAAAGCTTCTATTCTCTTCTTGTCCAAACTATTTATCGTCCATGTTTCACTTCCATACATGGATACGATCCATAGAAATAAATTCAGAAACGAATTCCTGACTCTTAAATCTATATTCGATGTTAACAAATTTCCCTTCTTCAGAAACGCTTTCCTTGCCATTGCCAGTCTACATTTTATATCCTCTCTACTTCGACCATCATCGGTTATTTTGCTCCCAAAACAGAAAAACACCTTTACTACTTTAAATGTCTCATTTCCTAATCTAATTCTCTCAGCATCACTTGACTTAATTCGACTACATTCCATTATCCTCGTTTTGCTTTTGTTGATGTTCAACTTATACCCTCCTTTCATGACACTGTCCATTCCGTTCAACTGCTCTTCCAAGTCCTTCGCTGTCTCTAACAGAATTACAATATCATCGGTGAACCTCAAAGTTTTTATTTCTTCTCCATGGATTTTAATTCCTACTCCGAATTTTTCTTTTGTTTCCTTCACTGCTTGCTCAATATACAGATTGAATAACATCGGGGAGAGGCTACAACCCTGTCTCAGTCTCTTCCCAACCACTGCTTCCCTTTCATGCCCCTCAAAACTTATAACTGCCATCTGGTTTCTGTACAAATTGCAAATAGCCTTTCGCTCCCTGTATTTTACCCCTGCCACGATCAGAATTTGAAAGAGAGTATTCCAGTCAACATTGTCAAAAGCTTTCTCTAAGTCTACAAATGCTAGAAACGTAGGTTTGCCATTCCTTAATCTTTCTTCTAAGATAAGTCGTAAGGCTCAGTATTGCCTGACGTGTTCCAGTGTTTCTACGGAATCCAAACTGATCTTTCCCGAGGGCGGCTTCTACTAGTTTTTCCATTCGTCTGTAAAGAATTCGTGTTAGTATTTTGCAGCTGTGGCTTATTAAACTGATTGTTCGGTAATTTTCACATCTGTCAACACCTGCTTTCTTTGGGATTGGAATTATTATATTCTTCTTGAAGTCTGAGGGTATTTCGCCTGTTTCATACATCTTGCTCACCAGATGGTAGAGTTTTATTATTTCATAATTAATTATGAAACGGAAAGTAGATACAGTATGCAAACGTTTGGGTAGAGTCTGATTAATGCCGCTCTCCCACTCTTGAAATCTTGGTTATGGTGACTGTCTGTGGCATAGCCCGAGGTCTAGGTTAGCTTTAGCCTTCCCCAGTAAGAAAACGACGAACCGTGCCTGCTCTGTTTTTTGCAGACTATCGGTATCAATACGTCATTTATGTGAAACTTTATTGGCCCTAGAATGTAATAAGCTAGTCATGACGAAAGGCTGAGTGTAATAAAAAAGCTTTTTGTGGGCTGGTCGGTTTGTCAGTGATTGGGGACAGGCTGCAAATCAGCGCTTGGTTTCTGGCGGACAAGTTTCATTCTTGACGTGCGCAAAAATGCTCTGACAAGCCCTCTGTAGCTGTTTGTTTACGCTGTCGCGTCCGTGCCCGCTGAGACTTCTGCCTCCTGCCCCGCGACCGCTTGCGGGCCTTGGACAGGGTCAACCGGCAGCCAGGACGCCGAAAGTCTGTAGCCATCCTCTCTGTTGGTGTTGAGAGGCTGCGTAACAATTTCAACGCCTCTCGAATTTTCCGTTGGCACGTGCACGACGCTATAGCCAGCACAGGGGTTTCCTGCAGCAAGGGAAGCTGTCCACAAACAAGGTGAGGTTCCCCTATCTAAACGTCCGTTAGAAGAAGCAAGGCAGTTAATGGAAGAGGCCTTACCCACACAATTTGATACAATTAAAATTCCACCCAGCTCTCCTTCTGAAATTAGGAAGATAATAAACTCTCTCAAGAGTAAAAGCTCACATGGAATTGATGGCATTTCCAGCAGGATAATACAAGCTTGTTCCCAAGAGATAAGTGGGATTCTTAGCCACATATGTAATAGCTCTCTGAAGCAGGGTATTTTGCCAGATAGACTGAAGTATGCCATTGTTAAACCACTGCCTAAAAAAAGGGATACGTCTGATGTCAACAACTACCGCCCAATCTCTCTTCTGACTGCCTTATCCAAAATTGTTGAAAAAGTAATGTATTATACAGTAGCTTCACACCTTTTTAAAAATAAAGTTTTAACAAAATGTCAGTTTGGTTTCCAGAAAGGTTTTTCAACGGAAAATTGTATATATACTTTCACTAATGAAATATTAAATACTCTGAGTAACCGGAAGTCACCTGTTGGGATTTTTTGTGATCTCTCAAAGGCTTTTGACTGTGTAAATGATGGTATACTTCCAGATAAGCTCAAGTACTGTGGTATGAATAAGACAGCGCTCAAATGGTTTAAATCATACCTAACTGAAAGAGTGCAGAAGGTTGAAATAAGCAGTTCACATAATATGCAAAAAAACTGGTGATTTGTCAAAATGGGGAACAATCAAGAATGGGGTGCCGCAAGGTTCGGTCTTGGGTTCTCTGCTGTTTTTAATATACACTCCTGGAAATTGAAATAAGAACACCGTGAATTCATTGTCCCAGGAAGGGGAAACTTTATTTTTATTATACATCACATGATCACACTGACAGAACCACAGGCACATAGACACAGGCAACAGAGCATGCACAATGTCGCCACTAGTACAGTGTATATCCACCTTTCGCAGCAATGCAGGCTGCTATTCTCCCATGGAGACGATCGTAGAGATGCTGGATGTAGTCTTGTGGAACGGCTTGCCATGCCATTTCCACCTGGCGCCTCAGTTGGACCAGCGTTCGTGCTGGACGTGCAGACCGCGTGAGACGACGCTTCATCCAGTCCCAAACATGCTCAATGGGGGACAGATCCGGAGATCTTGCTGGCCAGGGTAGTTGACTTACACCTTCTAGAGCTCGTTGGGTGGCACGGGATACATGCGGACGTGCATTGTCCTGTTGGAACAGCAAGTTCCCTTGCCGGTCTAGGAATGGTAGAACGATGGGTTCGATGACGGTTTGGATGTACCGTGCACTATTCAGTGTCCCCTCGACGATCACCAGTGGTGTACGGCCAGTGTAGGATATCGCTCCCCACACCATGATGCCGGGTGTTGGCCCTGTGTGCCTCGGTCGTATGCAGTCCTGATTGTGGCGCTCACCTGCACGGCGCCAAACACGCATACGACCATCATTGGCACCAAGGCAGAAGCGACTCTCATCGCTGAAGACGACACGTCTCCATTCGTCCCTCCATTCACGCCTGTCGCGACACCACTGGAGGCGGGCTGCTCGATGTTGGGACGTGAGCGGAAGACGGCCTAACGGTGTGCGGGACCGTAGCCCAGCTTCATGGAGACGGTTGCGAATGGTCCTCGCCGATACCCCAGGAGCAACAGTGTCCCTAATTTGCTGGGAAGTGGCGGTGCGGTCCCCTACGGCACTGCGTAGGATCCTACGGTCTTGGCGTGCATCCGTGCGTCGCTGCGGTCCGGTCCCAGGTCGACGGGCACGTTCACCTTCCGCCGACCACTGACGACAACATCGATGTACTGTGGAGACCTCACGCCCCACGTGTTGAGCAATTCGGCGGTATGTCCACCCGGCCTCCCGCATGCCCACTATACGCCCTCGCTCAAAGTCCGTCAACTGCACATACGGTTCACGTCCACGCTGTCGCGGCATGCTACCAGTGTTAAAGACTACGATGGAGCTCCGTATGCCACGGCAAACTGGCTGACACTGACGGCGGCGGTGCACAAATGCTGCGCAGCTAGCGCCGTTCGACGGCCAACACCGCGGTTCCTTGTGTGTCCGCTGTGCCGTGCGTGTGATCATTGCTTGTACAGCCCTCTCGCAGTGTCCGGAGCAAGTATGGTGGGTCTGACACACCGGTGGCAATGTGTTCTTTTTTCCATTTCCAGGAGTGTATATTAATGGCTTGCCATTCTATATTCACGAAGACGCAAAGCTGGTACTTTTTGCCGATGATACAAGTGTAGCTATCACACCCAACAGACAAGAATTAACTGATGAAATTGTAAACGATGATTTTCAGAAAATCATTAAGTGGTTCTCTGCAAATGGGATCTCATTAAACTTTGACAAAACAAAGTATCTACAGTTCCACATAGTAAATGGAATGACACCATTAATAAATAAAGACTTCGATCAGAAATCGGTAGCTAAGATAGAATATTCAAAATTTCTAGGTGTGTGCATTGATGTGGGGTTGAACTGGAAAAAACACACTGAAGATCTGCTGAAACGTTTGAGTTCAGCTACTTATGCTACTAGGGTCATTGCAAATTTTGGCGATATACATCTCAGTAAATTAGCTTACCACGTCTATTTTCATTCTCTGCTTTCGTATGGCATCATATTCTGGGGCAACTCATCATTGAGTAAAAGAGTGTTCATTGCACAAAAGCGTGCATATATATATTCACTTATGAAATTTGTTATTAACAATCCGAACGAATTCAAAAGTAATAGCAGTGTACATGGCTACAACACTAGGAGAAAGGATGATCTTCACTACTCAAAGTTAAATCTAACTTTGGCTGAGAAGGAGGTAAATTATGCTGCCACAAAAATCTTTGGTCACTTACCTAATAGCATCAAAAGTCTGACAGATAGTCATATAGCATTTAAAAGGAAATTAAAAGAATTTCTTAATGGCAACTCCTTCTACTCATTCGATGAATTTTTGGATATAGTAAGTGTATAATTTCCCCACCCCCACCCCAAAAAAGAAATTAAAAATATTAAGTGTCATGTAATATTTTGTGTAATGTATTGTCTTGTATAGACACCTTTTATTAACCTGACACGTTCCACATCATTACGAAGTGTCGTATTCATGATCTATGGAACACGTACTAATCTAATCTAATCTAATCCTATTGCTTATACTCCAGGAAGAAAACACGCCTACCAGAAACCAAGCGCTGATTCGTAGAATATCGCCAATCACTGACAAGGCGACTAGCTCACTAATAGTTTCTTTCCGGACCTCTCTCTTTCATCATGATGAGCCTGTTATATACTAGGGCCAATAAAGTTGCAGAAATATGACCTATTGACACCAATCGTATGCAACAGATAAAGGCACTTTTGCCCGCATCTCGTGGTTGTGCGGTAGCGTTCTCGCTTCCCACGCCCGGGTTCCCGGTTTCGATTCCCGGCGGGGTCAGGGATTTTCTCTGCCTCGTGATGGCTGGGTGTTGTGTGCTGTCCTTAGGTTAGTTAGGTTTAAGTAGTTCTAAGTTCTAGGGGACTGATGACCATAGATGTTAAGTCCCATAGTGCTCAGAGCCAAAGGCACTTTTCTTCCACCAAAACCAGTCTTGCCCTCTGGAAGATCGTTGTAACCGGTTGAACCGTTGATTTTACAGTTTAAAGCATTTTAGATAATGAAACGTGACAATACCAGTATATGTATGTCCAAACTCATAACATAAAATCGCGCAGGAGGAAAGCGACTATGATAAATCATATATGTAGTCGGTAGAAAGCTGAGAAGGTCTCATTAACTGAATACGAAATGACTTAATTGATCCAAAACGTCGTGTTTCGGCGTATGACGTCCTCAGATAATCCTGGCACTGAAGATAATCAGTTTATCAATAAAACCATTTTGTATTCAGTTAATGAACTATTACGGTACCTTGCGATCCACTCACCTTTCTGCAGGTTACGTATACAATAGCTGTATGGTTTTCCGTCTCACCCACACAGCAGAATGCGGTGCGTATCAGGTACATGTATATATGAGATAGTGAAGTTATTGAGAACTTCTCCAAAAACTATCGTGAGGATCTATCTAGCGTTTTCTGCCATTTCTGATCTAAGCTGAGAGACGGTACCCTGTTCCAACCTCTTGGTCTCAGAGTATCACTTGCAATCTACGTCCTCAATTATTTGCTGGATATATTCCAATCTTTGTCGTCCTGTACAGTTTTTACCCTCTACAGCTGCCTCTACGTAGAAGCTATTCCATGATGTCTCAACGGATGTCCTATCATCCCGTCTATTCTTCTTTTCAATCTTTTCCATATATTCGTTTCCTCTTCGGCTCTGCACAGAACGTCCTCATTCTTTAGCTTTTCAGTCCACCTAATTTTTAACATTCTTCTGTAGCACCACATCTCAAATGCTTCGATTGTCTTCTTTTACAGTTTTCCATAGTCTCCGAAATTTCTACCTCAAATTAAGTGATTTGTTTGATACTAGTAGACTTTTCTTGGCCAGGAATGCCCTTTCTTCCAGTGCTAGTCTGATTTTGCTGTCCTCCTTGCTTCTTCCATCACAGGTTATGTTACTGCTTAGGCAGCGAAATTCCTTAACTTCATCTACTTATTGACCATCAATCCGCTGTCCTCATTTCTGCTACCGGTATTTCTCATTACTTTCGACTTTTTTCGATTCGCTCTGTCACATTCCGTACTCGTTAGACTGTTCATTCCATCCGCTGTTATAGGAGGTAAATTTATCTCTTTTCGACACCATGCAACCGTAGAAAGAAAGCAAGATGATACTAACCCTTTCATATAATGTGAAATACACTCCTGGAAATGGAAAAAAGAACACATTGACACCGGTGTGTCAGACCCACCATACTTGCTCCGGACACTGCGAGAGAGCTGTACAAGCAATGATCACACGCACGGCACAGCGGAAACACCAGGAACCGCAGTGTTGGCCGTCGAAAGGCGCTAGCTGCGCAGCATTTGTGCACCGCCGCCGTCAGTGTCAGCCAGTTTGCCGTGGCATACGGAGCTCCATCGCAGTCTTTAACACTGGTAGCATGCCGCGACAGCGTGGACGTGAACCGTATGTGCAGTTGACGGACTTTGAGCGAGGGCGTATAGTGGGCACGCGGGAGGCCGGGTGGACGTACCGCCGAATTGCTCAACACGTGGGGCGTGAGGTCTCCACAGTACATCGATGTTGTCGTCAGTGGTCGGCGGAAGGTGCACGTGCCCGTCGACCTGGGACCGGACCGCAGCGACGCACGGATGCACGCCAAGACCGTAGGATCCTACGCTGTGCCGTAGGGGACCGCACCGCCACTTCCCAGCAAATTAGGGACACTGTTGCTCCTGGGGTATCGGCGAGGACCATTCGCAACCGTCTCCATGAAGCTGGGCTACGGTCCCGCACACCGTTAGGCCGTCTTCCGCTCACGCCCCAACATCGTGCAGCCCGCCTCCAGTGGTGTCGCGACAGGCGTGAATGGAGGGACGAAAGGAGACGGGTCGTCTTCAGCGATGAGAGTCGCTTCTGCCTTGGTGCCAATGATGGTCGTATGCGTGTTTGGCGCCGTGCAGGTGAGCGCCACAATCAGGACTGCATACGACCGAGGCACACAGGGCCAACATCCGGCATCATGGTGTGGGGAGCGATATCCTACACTGGTCGTACACCACTGGTGATCGTCGAGGGGACACTGAATAGTGCACGGTACATCCAAACCGTCAACGAACCCATCGTTCTACCATTCCTAGACCGGCAAGGGAACTTGCTGTTCCAACAGGACAATGCACGTCCGCATGTATCCCGTGCCACCCAACGTGCTCTAGAAGGTGTAAGTCAACTACCCTGGCCAGCAAGATCTCCAGATCTGTCCCCCATTGAGCATGTTTGGGTCTGGATGAAGCGTCGTCTCACGCGGTCTGCACGTCCAGCACGAACGCTGGTCCAACTGAGGCGCCAGGTGGAAATGGCATGGCAAGCCGTTCCACAGGACTACATCCAGAATCTCTACGATCGTCTCCATGGGAGAATAGCAGCCTGCATTGCTGCGAAAGGTGGATATACACTGTACTAGTGCCGACATTGTGCATGCTCTGTTGCCTGTGTCTATGTGCCTGTGGTTCTGTCAGTGTGATCATGTGTTGTATCTGACCCCAGGAATGTGTCAATAAAGTTTCCCCTTCCTGGGACAATGAATTCACGGTGTTCTTATTTCAATTTCCAGGAGTGTATATAGTATAAAATATCTGAAAAGTATTACATAATATCATTAAAGTTACAAATCTAAGGCATACATATAGATGAAAATCACAAACTGTGAATGTGCTACAGCATCAATTGATGCCCTGAACCAGCTTCCGGCTTGTAAGGTCATCATCAGCCTATAACTGACTGTTTAGTTAGGTGACGCTTGTGTGACTCGGTTGCATAACAAGCGAAGGGCTCCACATACTCTTTCACTTACGGTTTCTCCCGCATGCAAGAAAAGCTCAGACAATGACTTCCACATCACGTCTCACTCACTTTCCGTGGGCGTTGCGGTGTTACGTGCATACCCTTGTTCTTCGCCTGTTACGAACATACCCATGTTCTTAGCCTTCTCCATGAGCAAGTCAGGTTTCTCTGTCAAAAGCATCTCCAAACTCTGCCACCCAAAAGCGGCACGTAAACGAGACGTCATTGCGTTATATCTAGTATTGCACACAATCCTGGTCACACTACTGGAGTTGGTAACATCGGCTCACGCAGAGTGTATTTCCTAAAATGAAGTTTAGACATAATTGAAATAAGATTTTGTAAGTGCTTAAGAGTGTCTTTTTTTTTTTTTTTGGTCATCAGTCTACTGACTGGTTTGATGCGGCCAGCCACGAATTCCATTCCTGTGCTAACCTCTTCATCTCAGAGTAGCACTTGCAACCTACGTCCTCAATTATTTGCTTGACGTATTCCAGTCTCTGCCTTCCTCTACAGTTTTTGCCCTCTACAGCTCCCTCTAGTACCATGGAAGTCATTCCCTCATGTCTTAGAAGATGTCCTATCAACCTGTCCCTTCTCATTATCAGTGTTTTCCACATATTCCTTTCCTCTCCGATTCTGCGTAGAACCTCCTCATTCCTTACCTTATCAGTCCACCTAATTTTCAACATTCGTCTATAGCACCACATCTCAAATGCTTCGATTCTCTTCTGTTCCGGTTTTCCCACAGTCCATGTTTTCACTACCATACAATGCTGTACTCCAGACGTACATCCTCAGAAATTTCTTCCTCAAGTTAAGGCCGGTATTTGATATTAGTAGACTTCTCTTGTCCAGAAATGCCTTTTTTTCCATAGCGAGTCTGCTTTTGATGTTCTTCTTGCTCCGTCCGTCATTGGTTATTTTACTGCCTAGGTAGCAGAATTCCTTAACTTCATTGACTTCGTGACCATCAATCCTGATGTTAAGTTTCTCGCTGTTCTCCTTTCTACTACTTCTCATTACCTTAGTCTTTCTCCGATTTACTCTCAAACCATACTGTGTACTCATTAGACTGTTCATTCCGTTCAGCAGATCATTTAATTCTTCTTCACTTTCACTCAGGATAGCAATGTCATCAGCGAATCGTATCATTGATATCCTTTCACCTTGTATTTTAATTCCACTCCTGAACCTTTCTTTTATTTCCATCATTGCTTCCTCGATGTACAGATTGAAGAGTAGGGGCGAAAGGCTACAGCCTTGTCTTACACCCTTCTTAATACGAGCACTTCGTTCTTGATCGTCCACTCTTATTATTCCCTCTTGGTTGTTGTACATATTGTATATGACCCGTCTCTCCCTATAGCTTACCCCTACTTTTTTCAGAATCTCGAACAGCTTGCACCATTTTATATTGTCGAACGCTTTCTCCAGGTCGACAAATCCTATGAAAGTGTTTTGATTTTTCTTTAGCCTTGCTTCCATTATTAGCCGTAACGCCAGAATTGCCTCTCTCGTCCCTTTACTTTTCCTAAAGCCAAACTGATCGTCACCTACAGCATTCTCAATTTTCTTTTCCATTCTTCTGTATATTATTCTTGTAAGCAGCTTCGATGCATGAGCTGTTAAGCTGATTGTGCGATAATTCTTGCACTTGTCAGCTCTTGACGTCTTCGGAATTGTGTGGATGATGCTTTTCAGAAAGTCAGATGGTATATCGCCAGACTCATATATTCTACACACCAACGTGAATAGTCGTTTTGTTGCCACTTCCCCCAATGATTTTAGAAATTCTGATGGAATGTTATCTATCCCTTCTGCCTTATTTGACCGTAAGTCCTCCAAAGCTCTTTTAAATTCAGATTAAGAGTTTAAGAACTATATTTAGAGTTAGTCACATAACAGCTGTCAAAAATGTTCGTATTTTGAAATTCTTCTCATTACATACACACATTAAAAAACGTTTTGCATCACCTCGGTTCCGAGAGTTCCGGAACCTGTACAGAAAATTGGAATAGAGATTAACATAAATATCATTTCCGCCCTTTTTATTGCTCATGAAAACCATACATTGCATGTTGTACCACCATACAGCGAGACCTTCAGAGGTGGTGGTCCAGACTGCTGTACACACCGGTACCTCTAATACCCAGTATCACGTCCTCTTGCATAGATGCATGCCTGTATTCGTCGTGGCATACTATTCGCAAGTTCATCAAGGCACTGTTGGTCCAGATTGTCCCACTCCTCAATGGCGATTCGGCGTAGATCCCTCAGAGTGGTTGGTGGGTCACGTCGTACATACACAGCCATTTTCAATCTAACCCAGGCTTGTTCGACGGGGCTGATGTCTGGAGAACATGCCGGCAACTCTATTCGAGCGATGTCGTTATCCTGAAGGAAATCATTCTCAAGATGTGCACGATGGGAGAGGAGGGGGGGGGGTGAATATCGTTCACGAAGACGAATGCCTTGCCAATATGTTGCACTATTGATCGGAGGATGGCATTCATGTATCTTACGGCGCCTTCCATGACAACCAGCGGCGTACTTCGGCCCGACATAATGCCACACCATGGACGTCGGGAGTGAAGTTGTGCATCATTCAGCCTATTTCATGCAGTTTGAGTCGTAAAACGACGTCCTGTGGCTGCACGGAAAGCATTATTCAACATGGTGGTGCCGCTGTCAGGGTTCCTCCGAGCCATAATCCGCAGGTAGGGGTCATCCACTGCAGTAGTAGCCCTTGGGCGGCCTGAGCGAGGCATGTCATCGACAGTTCCTGTCTAGCCGTATATCCTCCATGTCCGAACAATATCGCTTTGGTTCACTCCGAGACGCATGGACACTTCCCTTGTTGAGAGCCCGTCCTGGCACAAAGTAACATTGCAGACGCGATCGAACCGTGCTATTGACTGTCAAGGCATGGTTGAACTACAGACAACACGAGCCGTGAACCTCCTTCCTAATGGAATGAGTGGAGCTGATCGGCTGTCCGACCATCTCCGTATAACATGCGCTGCTCATGCCTGGTTGTTTACATCTTTGGCCTGGTCTAGTGACATCTCTAAACAGTCAAAGGGACTGTGATTGTGATACAATATCCACAGTCAACGTCTATCTTCAGAAGTTCTAGGAACCGGGATGATCCAAAACGTTTTTTGATGTGTGTACTAACGTTCCTACCAGTTCTCTTTCCTTAAAAAAATTAAAAAATATAGCAACATAGCTAAAGTAGTAGTTACAAATGAGGTATGTCAAAAAATTACAGTACCACAAATACCTCTAGGTACAGTCATGCTCAAAAGTATCCGAACGACCTGAATTGCATTTCGCCTGATTCGCATACAACCCACATAACGCAGCTGTCTAGCAGATCCTCTAATAGCTCCTTGGTACAGTCGTTTGACTATTGAAAATGGTTCCAACAAGCCACCACTAGAAAACACTGCTCTGTATCGCAATAACACAACACGTGAATTTATACCACGATACTAGAAATATCAGGGAACACCATAACTCAGATAAGGCTGTCCTTAAGCTTGTAAGCTCACATTTATTGCAATAAATGACATACCTTAAATGTTACCACTCACATTATTACGTCAGATAGGTAATGCACGTACTAAGTTCGTCGTATTCATGATTTCCTCTTCAAAGTAACACACCACACTTATTATTTAACACAAAATGACATTAAAAATTTAAGTTATTCACGAGCAGGTAGTTGATAATATGTATGAACTTCAAATGACACGACGAACCGTCTCGTTCTGCACATGGCTTCAAACCCAGGTCATGCAGACTAAGCAAAGATATTGTGACTGACGGAAACTAACAGTCATTCCTGACTAGACATACAGAGAGTGATATACTTCCATTTTAGACAGTATCAGTTAGCAAATATCAACTTTAAATTACATAATGTAAATATTTTTAATGGACGCCAATTCCTACCCAGCATCTATTGTCCCCATTAACGAACTACGAGAGATGTTAAATATTGCTTATTCACAAGTAACTTACTTGAAAAGCCGTAAGGTAAAGCTTTGTGTTGGACAGGGATTTGAACCCAGAACCTAATCGAATTGTTTTCGAAGCACAATCAACTGTGACATATCCGATTTCCTCGACAGTAGCTAGATGTTTTAACTGAAACGACGAGACGAAACATTAATGTTTTCCTTCCCAGGACTGCAACCCGTCACATCTCGCTGTTATATTCTAGAGAAAACGAACGTTAAATATGGGTTTGTTACACCAGCAGCTACACGTGAGCATGTTAGAACTAGAAATAATATAAAAAAGAGTTGAGTGCTGACTGGGAATTTAACCCCACACATATTGTTATTGCCTACACACACAGAGACGTCAGCCACCGAATTTTTCTCCACCAGCAGCTCGGAATAACATCCTTGAACTTACAGTGATCTCTCAAATAGTTTTGTGTCCCACTGGGAGTAAAAAAGGTCAGATATCGTTAGTGTTGACAGCGAATGAAAATGCATTAAAAAGCAAAATTATTATCCACCAGCAGGTAGGTGTTCTCATGCTAGAGCTTGATAATACATAATGAAAACTTGAGTGCTGGGCCAGGAATCGAACCCATTCACGCGCAATATGTGGAGATGTTGAGGAATCTGCAGTTTTGAACAAACAACAAACAGTAGTCGAAAAATGGTTCAAA
This sequence comes from Schistocerca cancellata, assembly GCF_023864275.1. Classification (NCBI taxonomy): domain Eukaryota; kingdom Metazoa; phylum Arthropoda; class Insecta; order Orthoptera; family Acrididae; genus Schistocerca; species Schistocerca cancellata. The sequence goes on along the minus strand of NC_064626.1, from coordinate 1,135,961,955 downwards.
TGGCTCTGTGACTATGGCACTTAACTTCTGAGGTCATCAGTCCCCTAGAACTTAGAACTAATTAAACCTAACTAACCTAAGGACGTCACACACATCCATGCCCGAAGCAGGATTCGAACCTCCGACCGTAGCGGTCGCGGGACTCCAGGCTGTAGCGCCTAGAACCGCTCGGACACACTGGCTGGCATAGTAGTCGAGCTGTATTGTCATGAAGGGATCAAATTCCGCCTTAAGGGAGGTCTGAGTTGCATTCCAAGTTCAGAACTAATTTCATCGACATACAGAAGCTCATATAAAAGATGGAATCAGGGTCCTGTGACCCTACATAGCGTTTGTTTCGTCACTAGAAATAAATAACTAGTATAAGAAAGCTTACTGGTGATAGAGTTCCCACATTTCGCCACTCCTGACTTTATTGTGGTTCAACCTAACGTCTACTTGGTAGAGAAGGAATATCATGTTTAATGTGAATTTCAGACCTCAATGCCATTGTACCTTCTTCACTTGGCGTAGCCAGAAAAGAATAGAATCTGACACTCCCTATTAAAAATCATCGGCAAAACTTGAAAGCGAACCCAGACCATCAGCATAGTAACCTATCATCAATCCAACATTCCACCAAATCCAATAAAGTGCGACACATTCTTCTATCATAACACCGTTGCGGCACACCCGATGAGAAATCCTGACACACAGGCTACGCGTAGTGGTTTTCAGATTGTTCAATACATTCATTTACTTGGTTGACCGAATCACCGTGAACTAGCTGTCTCGGCTACCCAGTGCATTCATTCACTCGACCGACAGAAAATGACGTTACTGCCACCTACACAGAACTGCCAACAGTGCAGGATGCAGAAATTTAAATAGGAACTGTTCCTTTCCATTTGAGCTACTCTATTGCGCTATCTGTTTGCTGAAAACAACGTGCAGTGCAAAAGAAAAGCTGTAACTGTCTGTCTCTCAGAAGTCTGGATCCGGCCATACGCATTATCTCACAGCACTGAGCGATGCCTAAGTTCTGGAGGAACTGTTGTTGACTTCTGGAGCTGCTGTCCGTACGTGATAGGTAGTAGCGTAATGGTAAGCGTCGCGCACTGGGGCTAAGACGTCTCAGGTTCTATTAAAATCGCTGCTACATTTTTTAAAACGCAATTCTGCTGTCTGCTGAAGTTGCCAATTTAATGGAAATTTGAACATAATTCCCTTCACTTCTCAACCCAAAACAGCCCCATGTGGAAAAAGGGCTAACTTCTGCGACATTTTGTTCTTTTCAGGTTTAATAGACGGCCAGGCAACAGATGAACTTTTGTATTATCTATGGGGTGAGCGCATTGTGCCAAAATAGAAAAGTATTTTCTACATTAGCTGTCGTCTAGTAGTGGCATTTTATTCTTCTTCAAACCTTTTTTGACAGCTTCACCTCAGAACAAGTTTTCTACATGGATGTAATCAATAAACTGCATGTTCATTGTCAGACTGTTATAGATAACATCAGAGAATTCGCATATATCGTTGATGATTAATTTCTCTCTCATGTTTAGTATGGGTTTAAAAACGCCAAAAGAAACCTTACGAAAATTGTGCACTGTATTATAAGAAATGAAATAAAACTACCCGCAATAAACTTACGACGAAAGTCTGTTTTAATAAAACTGAGTATCTGTACAACAGCGTGCCTCTATCGGCACGAATTAGTAAAACACTACTCACTTAGATTTCGATTGTGTCTGTGTTTAATTGGTATGCTGTATCATACTCAACAGGTATGCAAATGTGGCATTTCATAAATAAAGTTATGTACTCCTAGAAACCAAAAATTAGCTAGTCAGCAGCGGAATGTGGAGTCACCTGTTGTTCAGCATTGTAAGTTTTTCACCATTGCACTATGAGCCGAAATATTTTCTTGCGATTTCCTTATCGATGTTTTATCTGACTGCTTGTAGCTCTTTCACAGAAGGGATAAAAACGTTACAGTCTGCGAGACTGGAGCCGCGAACCTTAACAGGCGCTTTCTCACAGCTCAACACGTCACCACACAGCTAGCGAAGAGGTATGTGTTGAGCCTTCCTCTTACGAAGGCAATAGTGGCTAGAGCTCGTAAAACGCTATTTAAAAGAAGGACGAGATTAGTTGCGATTTCCACGTGCAACGGCTTTCCTGGGCTGAAAACCGTAAATTTACAATCTTTTGTTACACCTCAAGCGATAATAAGTCAGATTTTTCAATGGAAATGACAGGAAATATCAATTGAATTTTGAGGCTTAATTCCGTGCACACCAGGAAGTAACTCGTCGATCACAGAGTTGCCAAACATACCTTGCCTTGTTGCCAAATCTCAGTTACAGTACCAGCAGGAAGACGACTAACCGAGGTGAGCCCGCAGCGGTCTGGGAAGTGACCATAGCTGACGTCTCAAAGACGCGGCTGCTATGGCGTGGAATACGTAATACTTCAGATTCGCATTTCTGTAACTAGGTTTAGGGACTGGAACGTAGTTACTAATGATACTCAGAACTGTCTGCACACTAAGCATCATAAATCAGTAAATCTCATAGTTGTTTTTATATTTCTTTCGTAACTGTACTCAAAACTAGGAAACTCATTCACGGAAGTTTTTGTGCCTCGCCGATAGTCGAGCACACCAAACAAATAAAAATAAAAAAAGAATGTGTGTGAATGTGTGTGTGTGTGTGTGTGTGTGTGAGAGAGAGAGAGAGAGAGAGAGAGAGAGAAGAGAGAGAGAGAGAGACAGACAGACAGACAGACAGAGAGAGAGATAAAAGTGAAAAAGAATGAGAGAGAGGGTAAATAATTGTTGTAAAGAAATTGAATACCTCTATGAAAGGAAATGAAAGAAGATGACACGTTCCACATCGTTACGAAATGTCGTATTCATGATCTATGGAACAAGTATTACTCTAACCTAGTCTAATCATATCATATTGCTGTCTAGCCGTGAACAGTCATGAATTACCGAAATTTTCGCCCTATCAGTAACCAAATGTAAACTTCAAAATAAAAGACGACAGTTTCTGTAATAAATCGGGACTTCTATCAAGATCCTTTCATTCCTTTTAACCAACCACGAAAGATGTCTGATATGTCTCGATTTAGAAGTAACAAAGTGTGTATGCATTTAAAGATGAATCACATTATGTGAAGCTCTATGACGGAGATAATTAAGTAAAATCAAATGTTATGTATCGATTTTTCTAACCAGCTGCTAGGTGTTTGAATCTAAAATAAGGATACAAATTGTTGTGCCTGAGCGACAATCGAACCGCACTCCTATCGTTCTTCATTACCGTCCACGAATATAGCTTGAGTATCAATTGCTTACTCACCAACACTAAGATATGTGCGTGTTTTACCAGAAATTTTTGGCAACATATGAACAGACGTTAAAAATGCACATTAATTTCACTAGCAGGCCTGTGTGCACGTGATAGCACTTCAAATGAAATCAAGAATATTTTTGTACTGGATCAGGAATCGGACCCACATACTTACCTTTGGAGGAGACATAGAGAAGATTGCAGTCTTCGAAAAAGGAACGAAATGATTTAACTATACTGTTCTGAGAGATTCAGATCCTCCAAATTCGAATTCGAATCATAGTCCAGAACCAAATTTTTCAACGTCTCTAGTTCAATCGAGTACAAGTAAAATAAGAGCCCTGTTTCTTTAAATGGCTATCGGTCCATCAAATAAAATAAAATTTTATAATGTAAGTAAGTTTACTGGCGACAGTATTTCTGTTTACCATGACCTCCACCTATGTCATTTCCCAACATAAAGCGCCTCTGTCCAGTTGGGAATGAAGGAACGTAATGTTTAATGCGGATTCTGGATTATAACGTCTTTCTCTTTAGGTTCTCAGAGGTTAAGTAAATCTGGTTATGCCTCTTAAAAGTAAATGCCTGAATCCACGAATTGCACTTGTGATAGTTCGTTCCACCAGACCATTGTGGCCACATTTTCCAGCCCCAGGAGTATGCTGTAACGGATGATGTGCTTAGCTTACAAAATGAGTCACGGTGGAAAAAAATGCGAGTCTATGAAATGTTTAAGTAGAAACAAGCTTCTGACGCGGAGACTATGCTATTCTCACGTCATGAGGATGTAAAGACTCTTCTAGGCATCACAGCCTCGATGTGAATCCATTTTGAAATTTTCACTATGAAGTGTGAAGTTACCGGATAATTCGATTATTACTGTCATTATTACTATCATTTTCTTCATACCGCTGCTGGAATAGAAGTGCTTTAAGATCATTTAAGGTCTTTTCGCCATTATAGAAGTAGTTGCCCAAGTACAGGTCCTTTCCCTGTCTATAGAATCCTTTTCGTGTTAATATCAAACATCAGCATATACTCGTAGATGACATTAAAATTAAAGTAATTGATGACGACGTTACTCTATTACAAAAACGCGTTGCCTTTTTTCATTTACTTGCGCCTAGAAATGACTGTCGAATACTGCCAAACCAAAAGCCAAGGGATCTTATTGCCTTTCGATATATGTCGCTGTCAGTTCTTCCATATGATTTGGTCGACATGACCTGTTTCAAATTGTGTATGACAGAGAATACTTTAGAAAATCAATTGTTTTCCTTTACAATAAACAGAAAGGTTTTCATTCTAAGCTATCCAAGTTGAAAATTTTCGGAATATTAGTTCAAATTTAGTATTCAATTCGATGTAGGAAAGTATTTCACAGTTGCAAAACTCGCATCCGACTCATTGTCCTTACACTTAATCGCTGATCATAAATTCTCGCTCAGAGTGACACCAGTTTAAGTAACCTAATGTAGCGAAGACTGTTTGCCAGTGCTCTTCCTCTCCGGGAAATATGGAATTCAATAATTGGGCTCCATACGTACACTGTAACAGTAATTTCTGTGCGTATGGATATGGTTTGTAGAATTTAGTGGTGCTCTCTCTTCCACGTATGTATGCAATATGCCTGATTTAAACGGGCCATTTATCATTACAGGCCCTGGGCGGAGCAACATCATACTGACAACAGTAATGTGCTTATACTGACAACCTCACTGTTCGTGCTATTTGATTTTGTAATCATTTAAATAAAACATGACCTTCCAGTGGGAGACATTTCGTCCCCCTTTTCCTTCTGTGAAATTTGTCAGTAAGCTTCTTGCTTTCCAAACAGCGAAATGCGGCAGAGTACGGCCGGTAAACGATTCACTAACCACGATATAGTGCCGGTAAGACGATTTCTTTAAACATTGACGTAGCTGAAGGAATTTAGTTTCTTCTTAAATCGTCTTATGCAGCAACGTTCACAGGTATCTCAAATAGGAAAAGCTCTTTATCCAGGTATGAAGGTTGTAAAACAAACTTCCCACAGTTTGTGTCAGGTTGATCTTTTCGTCTGGTAGCACTGCGTAAGTATTTTGTCTAAGAGGTATCACAAGTAGTGTTCCTGTAGCTGTGGGAATCATTGGTTAAAAACGAGTTTAACACCACTGGGTACAGCACTGCTAAATATTCAAAATGATTATCAACCTAAGTCTGAGTTCATCCACAAACTGAGGTGTATTTATAATATTGAAGCTAGGCTGTGTATCTTTGTCTTCCTTGAGCGGGAATTGGTAGGCGTTGACATACACATATATAATACAATAAATACTTCGAACGCTGTTGTTAACGCTGCTCTCATAAACTAATTTTGTTTTTTTTAATTTTCTGGTTCTTAAGTGTCCAATATCTGTTGTAGATACAGTCTTAGAGAACAAAACTGACCGCTGAATCTTTCACGTAAGCTGGACAATACAGTCGTGTTCCCTCAGAATTCTATGTCCAGCAATATGCTTGATCTGGCAACATTGTAGACTGCTACACTTCCCGGAGGAACTCTTGACTACAGTCTGAGTGCACCACTCTTGTCTACGACCCTAGTCTTGAGGTAAAAAGCGAGAGTAGCTAGTACGACGTCTGGTAACCAAAAGCACACGTCGACAAAGTTTTTATAGCCCCTTTGCTCTCGGTGCTGAAGTTGCGCGTATAATTCAAGCGAATCTACAACGTATTTGGCTTTCTGTCACATTGGTAATAACAGTTTGGTTCAACAATATTTTAGCGAGAGATTTCTTCGTCGACCATCTGCCTCTGAACACTGCATGCGTCTGAATGGTCTTTGACCCGTTTCCTACCGGCGGGGGCTGAGGCACTGCATTGTCTCGCCTTCTGCCGACAACATCTGCTCCACTCCGCACTCACGACCATATAAAATGCTTTAATGTTGTCGAGTGGTGACCCATAAAATCTGTCTGCAATTTGTGTTTCACACTCGATAGCAGCGAGTATTTTATTACTCTAGTGTGCAACACATCAATGTGGCACAGAATTAGTTTCATTGTTTCTTACCCAGTGTGCTATAAGTAAAGCGTCACACCCAATTCTTTTTCCTTTCACAGGAGATTCTTCAAATAATTTATTTTTGTCATGGATTCATATGTGTTAGTCAAGGCACAGAGAGTAAACGCAATGTAATGTGTTTGGTTTCTTTCTTTGATTCGCTATGGTAAATGGACGTGAAACATTGTGTCAATACCTTTCAGAACCTGCTCTATAGCTACCAAGGCAAACTGCTTGTTTTGAGGTCCATACATTAAATAATGGAGATATTTAAAATATTCAATTGGATTTAAGGCGACAAAATTGCCCATATTTGAAGCTACCCAGAGAAAAAGTAAGTTGCTAGAGCCGCTGTTAGCAAATGTCTGCAGAGAGTTCCTAATTGCTACTGTGGAAATTTAGCATGGAGGCCCTGTAGTAACCAAGAGGTTCCTTTCCTTCGTACTTATCACCCTGGCATGTGAGTCTTAAGTGAAGAACAATATTGAATTTCATATCGTTGACGGTCGATTAATATTTCTTCAGAGACGCTTGTATTGTGAAGCAGCTTGGCAGTCAGAAAGCCGACATCTATGACCATTAACACAACTTACTGTGTTGAGCTACCAAGAGGATTTCATGTGTAAAGGTTTTCTCCTGATTACGTTACAGAATTTTTTCTGGAAATTCGCAGCCCCATAAAATAAATCAGAAAAAAAGCTTGCACATGCTGGCCCCTACCACAATTAGAACTGACGACTCATTGAGATGTTGCGACACGAGACATGGGCGGTATCACGGGGCGATGGACACACTGCTGCCAGCACGCCACTCTCATCATGGTGTTGGTCGCTGAGCCTCATAATGCATCGTGAAAGGTAATTAAAATTGTCACTTATGTGAAGAATAGCATTTCTTTAGCCAAAAAATTGAATTTTCTGTCTTAGTGTCTTAGATTACATGAGGTTTATATAGCACGAATCATTCAAATGTAAAGGGAATATCAAGTAAATTTAGCTAGTCAATTCAGTACCATACGCGGAAGTGATTGCACTGTCACAGTGTTGCCAAATGTTTGTGATAATGTTGCCAGTTCTCAACTGTGCTAGGAACAGCTCTGTGGCGTTATGGGACGAGAATCCAGTGCTCGTGTCATCGGAGGATACGGAGAGGAGGTGCGGGGATTGGTTAATATGCAGCGTTGTCTACTGCCAGTAGCGTCAAACATTCAGGTGTGTAATCTTCCATCACGGTTACAGTTTCCCACAAAATATATACGAATAAAACACTTACCTTGTTACTTTGTGACAAAAGTTTGTCTTTGGAAATCAACTTCGCCTACCTGTCACGAAAAGTAAGATAACAAACACATTGCACCTCGAAATCGATTGTATCTATGTGCGGTCTTGTGATCTTACAAGTCGAATTTCATGAATTGCACGAGAATGTAGAAAAATGTTGGCCGAATGGAAGCTGTAAGAAACACAGTTAACTAATTATTCTGTACCACATAATAATCAATTAATTTGAAAATTCAGAAGAGAAGAAACTAGAAAGGCACAAACTAAAGTGCAGGTGCGGGCACTGTGCAGACCTGCGCTTTTTCGTCTTCAGATCTATACAAATAATGTATACTAACCAGCGTATTCATTGCTTTCGTAATGTTTTCCTGTTGTTTAGTCTTCTGGTGATGAACTGGATCCACACCCATGAGTCTGATTGTTTCTTTGTATCCTTCCATCTACTATCTTTGTGTATTATTGTTCGCCGGCCGGAGTGGCCGTGCGGTTCTAGGCACTGCAGTCTGGAACCGAGCGACCGCTACGGTCACAGGTTCGAATCTTGCCTCGGGCATGGATGTGTGTGATGTCCTTAGATTAGTTAGGTTTAATTATGACTAAGTTCTAGGCGACTGATAACCTCAGAAGTTAAGTCGCATAGTGCTCAGAGCCATTTGAACCATTTGTTATTGATCCGTGTTCAAAAAGCAAAATATTATGCCTGCTCCCACGAGATATTAAAACGATGTCGCAAGAAGGCTAACGAATTATAATCAAAATACAGTAAGACACCAATTTGTTTTTCGTCATAGTGTTAAGTCGACAGAAATAGTTGGGTGTTATAGCCTGCATTACCGGCATCCCGTTGTCGTCTTCTCTTATTGAGATTTTCATATTACCCTGAACACAAGACGCTGAGATAAATGTGTATATTCTCTATGACGAAACATACCACATTCCATTCATCCTGATCCACTCTTTACGTGCATCGGCAGCAATGAGTGATAGGAAAGCTATTGTGAGACGAATAACAGTGAAAATGGTAGTAATAACAAATCAGTAATCAAGGATATTTACTGCAGTACAGACGATTAACAAAATAACCAAGAAAGGCTGAGTCTTTAATCGGCCCACTATATAGGTGTTCTTACCACTTTGTTACTGAATTCTGTTCTGGTTGTTTGCAGAGAGAAAAGAAAGAATCCTGTAGCCATACATATCGCTAGTACAACGAGATATTACCTATCAACTATCCTTGCTTTACAGCACGAGACGAACATGGCGTCACCGAGCTGATATTTGAAATACATTTGTTTTCTCTCTCTGTCTCTCTCTCTCTTTTTCTTTTTCTTTTTATTTTTTGAGGAAGGCATCGAGAAGCGCGAATAATAAGCAAGTAGGCATATAACCTGTTTACAGTTATTTTCATTGGGATACATAATGCAAAAATACAACTTTTAAGTGTGTTATTGCGTAATTCCAGTTATTGACAGTCTATTCGTGAGCTTGCTCGTATTCAGTGGGGTGAAACCTATCACAGAAGCAACCAAAACACAAATATTTCTTGCACCATGCGCAACACACAAACGAAATCTCGCTGCACTGACGTGTTGTTCGTTATATTGCACAGAAAACATATCTGATTCATGTTGCTAAATACAGCTCTATCAGATACCAATTTTGATGCGTACCAACTGTATAAATGTATATCTTGAAATACGCAGAAAGTCACATAGAGGTATTCAACTGAAACACAGCCATGACCAAGACTGTAACTGGGGTCGACAGCATCGTCGTCTACCACCTTGACAACTCGAACGACGACAGTGCTCGGCCGGTTACTTATGTTTACTGGTATCAAAGCAAAAGCATGAAAGCACAGAAATGTTAATGACCCGAAGATCATTAACTTTGGAAGCCATAGAAAGTAAAGCAGTCATCAGTTGGAAGAGTGGTTGGAACACCACAGCGCTTTAATAGGCACGGTCTTGTTGGAGGTGGTCTGCCGTTGCTTTCCTCCGACCTCGAAGTTCACTTGCATAGCCAGTTAATAGGGGAACCAAAAGTTTAACGTGGCTTTCGGACCACAGTGCAACTCGGCATTTTTCACACCAACAAACACTGGCCGAGGGGAAATAAGTGTAAAAAGGCACATAAAAATCGTGGGCCTGACGAAGGATTGAACCTGAGACCTTCGTATTTTCAGTATTGCTCTTTATCACTTTTCCAAATGGTTCAAATGGCTCTGAGCACTATAGGACTCAACTTCTGAGGTCACTGGTCCCCTAGAACTTAGAGCTACTTAAACCTAACTAACCTAAGGACATCACAAACATCCATGCCCGAGGCAGGATTCGAACCTGCGACCGTAGCGGTCTTGCGGTTCCAGACTGCAGCGCCTTTAACCGCACGGCCACCTCGGCCGGCTCACTTGTCCACAACGCAGCTACTACTGTGGTTTCTGCCGGGCATTCAAATTTAGAATCTCTCGTTTGTGCCTGCGTTGACACTTGCGTGTCCCTTAGGAGACCTTACTTTCGGTATTACCCCCGTATACGTGTGTGTAAACGCCTTCCGATGCCCACTAAAGGAAGAGAAGGATACACAGTCTAGCTTCAATATTATAAATACACCTCAGTTTGTGGATGAACTCAGACTTAGGTTGATAATCATTTTGAATATTTAGCAGTGCTGTACCCACTGGTGTTAAACTCTTTTTCAACCAGTGATTCCCACATCTACAGGAACACTACTTGTGACACGTCTTAGACAAAATACTTACGCAGTGTTATCAGACGAAAAGATCAACCTGACATAAACTGTTGAAAGTTTGTTTTACAACCTTCATACCTGGATAAAGAGCTTTTCCTATTTGAGATATCTGTGAACGTTGCTGCATAAGACGATTTAAGAAGGAACTAAATTCCTTCAACTACGCCAATGTTTAAAGAAATCTTCTTAACGGCACTATATCGTGGTTAGTGAATCGTTTACCGGCCGTACTCTGCCGCATTTCGCTGTTTGGAAAGCAAAAATCTTACTGACAAATTTCACAGAAGGAAAAGGGGGACGAAATGTCTCCCACTGGAAGGTCATGTTGTTTTATTTAAATGATTACAAAATCAAGTAGCACGAACAGTGAGGTTGTCAGTATAAGCACATTACTGTTGTCAGTATGATGTTGCTCCGCCCAGGGCCTGTAATGATAAATGGCCCGTTTAAATCAGGCATATTGCATACATACGTGGAAGAGAGAGCACCACTAAATTCTACAAACCATATCCATAAGCACAGAAATTACTGTTACAGTGTACGTATGGAGCCCAATTATTGAATTCCATATTTCCCGGAGAGGAAGAGCACTGGCAAACAGTCTTCGCTACATTAGGTTACTTAAACTGGTGTCACTCTGAGCGAGAATTTATGGTCAGCGATTAAGTGTAAGGACAATGAGTCGGATGCGAGTTTTGCAACTGTGAAATACTTTCCTACATCGAATTGAATACTAAATTTGAACTAATATTCCGAAAATTTTCAACTTGGATAGCTTAGAATGAAAACCTTTCTGTTTATTGTAAAGGAAAACAATTGATTTTCTAAAGTATTCTCTGTCATACACAATTTGAAACAGGTCATGTCGACCAAATCATATGGAAAAACTGACAGCGACGTATATCGTAAGGCAATAAGATCCCTTGGCTTTTGGTTTGTCAGTATTCGACAGTCATTTCTAGGCGCAAGTAAATGAAAAAAAGGCAAAGCGTTTTTGTTATCAATTAACGTCTTCATCAATTACTTTAATTTTAATGTCATCTACGAGTAAATGCTGATGTTTGATATTAACACGAAAAGGATTCCATAGACAGGGAAAGGACCTGTACTTGGGCAACTACTTCTATAATGGCGAAAACAGCTTAAATGATCTTCAAGCACGTCTCTTCAAGCAGCGGTATGAAGAAAATGATAGTAATAATGACAGTAATAATCGAATTATCCGGTAACTTCACACTTCATAGTGGAATTTCTCGAACTAAGAAATATCCTTAATTAGTGAAAATTTCAAATAGATTCGCATCAAGCCTAGAAGGGTCTTTACATCCTGATGACGTGAGAATAGCATAATCACCGCGTCAGAAGCTTGCTTCTAGTTAACCATTTCATAGACTCGCAATTTTTTCCATCGTGACTAATTTTGTAAGCTAAGCACATCATCCGTTACAGCATACTCCTGGGGCTGGAAAATGTGGCCACAATGGTCTGGTGGAACGAACTATCACAAGTGCAATTCATGGGTTCAGGCATTTACTTTAGAGGCACAAACAGATTTACTTAACCTCTGATAACCTCAAGAGAAAGCCGTTATAATCCAGAATCCGCATTAAACATCACGCTCCTTCATTCCCAACTGGCCAGAGCCGCTTTACTTTGGGAAATGTCATAGGTGGAGGTCATGGTAAACAGAAAAACTGTCGCCAGAAAACTTACTTACATTATAAAATTTTATTTTATTTGATGAACCGATAGCCATTTAGAGAAAAAGGGCTCTTGTTGTACTTGTACTTGATTGAACTATAGGCGTTGAAAATTTTTTTTCTGGACTATGATTCGAATTCGTATCTCCTCTTTGGAGGATCTGAATCTCTCGGAACAGTATAGTTTCATCATTTCGTTCCTTTTTCCAAGACTGCAATCTTCTCTAGGTCTCCTCCAAAGGTAAGTATGTGGGTCCGATTCCTGATCCAGTACAAAAATATTCATAATTTCATTTAAAGTCCTATCACGTGCACACAGGCCTGCTAGTGAAAATTAATGTTCATTTGTAATTTCTGTTCATGTGTTGCCAACAATTTCTAGTAAAACACGCACATATCTAACTGTTGGTGAGTAAGCAATTGATACTTAAGCTATATTCGTGGACGGTAATGAAGAACGATAGGAGTGCGGTTCGATTGTCGCTCAGGCACAACAATTTGTATCCTTATTTTAGCGTCAAACACCTAGCAGCTGGTAAGAAAAAGCGATACATAACGTTTGATTTTACTTAGTTAACAATCCTATTACGTGTTGGGCTCGTATCTCCGTCATCGAGCTTCACATAATGTGATTTATCTTTAAATGCATACACACTTTGTTATTTCAGAATGGAGGCATATCAGACATCTTTCGTGATTAGTTAACAGGGATGAAAGGGTCTTGATAGAAGTCCCGGTTTATTACAAAAACTGTCGTCTTTTACTTTGAAGTTTAGATTTGGTTACTGATAGGGCGAAAATTTCGGTAATAGATGACTGTTCACGGCTAGACAGCAATATGATATGATCAGATTAGGTTAGACTAATAATTGTTCCATAGATCATGAATACGACAATTTCTTAATGTTGTGGACCGTGGCATTTTAATGAAAGATTTCTTTACATAGCGGCATTCAATTTCTTTACAACAATTTTTTACCCTCTCTCTCATTCTTTTTTACTTTTATCTCCATCTCTCTCTCTCTCTCTCTCTCTCTCTCACACACACACACACACACACACACACACACACTCACTCACGCACATTCTTTTTTTATTTTTGGTTGTTTGGTGTACTCGACTATCGGCGAGGCACAAAAACGTCCGTGAATGAATTTCTTAGTTTTGAGTACAGTTACGAAAGAAATATAAAAACAACTATGAGAGTTACTGATTTATGATGTTTAGTTTGCAGACAGTTCTGAGTATTATTAGTAACTACGCTCCAGTCCCTAAACCTAATTACAGAAATGCGAATCTGACGCATTATGTATTCCACACCGTAGCAGCCGCGTCTTTGAGACGTCTGCTATAGTCACTTCCCAGACCGCTGTAGGATCACCTCGGTTTGACTTCTTCCTGCTGGTACTGTAACTGAGATTTGGCAACAAGGCAGGGTATGTTTGGCAACTCTGTGATCGACGAGTTACTTCCTGGTGTGCACGGAATTAAGCCTCAAAATTCAATTGATATTTCCTGTCATTTGCATTGAAAAATCTGACTTATTATTGCTTGAGGTGTAACAAAAGATTGTAAATTTACGGTTTTCAGCCCAGGAAAGCCGTTGCACGTGGAAATCGCAACTAATCTCGTCCTTCTTTTAAATAGCGTTTTACGAGCTCTAGCCGCTACTGCCGTCGTAAGAGGAAATCACAACACATACCTCTTCGCTAGCTGTGTGGTGACGTGTTGAGCTGTGAAAAAGCGCCTGTTATGGTTCGCGGTTCCAGTCTCGCAGACTGAACCGTTTTTATCCCTTCTGTGAAAGAGCTACAAGCAGTCAGATAAAACATCGATAAGGAAATCGCAAGAAAATACTTTCGGCTCATAGTGCCATGGTGAAAAACTTACAATGCTGCACAACAGGTGACTCCTCATTCCGCTGCTGACTAGCTAATTTTTGGTTTCTAGGAATACATAACTTTATTTATGAAATGCCTCATTTGCATACCTGTTGAGTATGACACAGCATACCAATTAAACACAAACCCAATCGAAATCTAAGTGAGTAGTATTTTACTAATTCGTGCCGATAGGGGCACGCTTGTGTACAGATACTCAGTTTTATTAAAACAGACTTTGGTCGTACGTTTATCGTGGGTAGTTTTATTTCATTTCTTATAATACAGTGCACAATTTTCTTAAGGTTTCTTTTGGTGTTGTTAAACCCATACTAAACATGAGAGAGAAATTAATCATCAACGATATACGCGAATTCTCTGATGTTATCTATAACAGTCTGACACAGCACATGTAGTTTATTGATTACTTGTTCTGAGGTGAAGCTGTCAAACAAGGTTTGAAGAAGAATAAAATGCCACTACTAGACGACAGCTAATATAGAAAATACTTTTCTATTTTGGCACGATGCGCTCACCCCATAGATAATACAAAAGTTTCGAGATTCATCTGCTGCCTGGCCGTCTATTAAGTTAGCCCTTTTTCCACATGGGGCTTTTTGGGTTGAGAAGTACAGGGAATTATGTTCAAAGTTCCATTAAATTCGTAACTTCAGCAGACAGCAGAATTGCGTTTTAAAAAATGTAGCAGCGATTTTAATAGAACCGGAGACGTCTTATCCCCGGTGCGCGACGCTTACCGTTACGCTACCACCTATCACGTACGGACAGCAGCTCCAGAAGTCAACAACAGTTCCTCCAGAACTTAGGCATTCCACAGTGCTGTGAGATAATACGTGTGGCTGGATCTAGACTTCTGAGAAACAGACAGTTACGACTATTGAAACTTCCTGGCAGATTAAAACTGTGTGCCCGACCGAGACTCGAACTCGGGACCTTTGCCTTTCGCGGGCAAGTGCTCTACCATCTGAGCTACCGAAGCACAACTCACGCCCCGTACTCACAGCTTTACTTCTGCCAGTATCTCGTCTCCTACCTTCCAAACTTTACAGAAGATCTCCTGCGAACCTTGCAGAACTAGCACTCCTGAAAGAAAGAATACTGCGGAGACATGGCTTAGCCACAGCCTGGGGGATGTCTCCAGAATGAGATTTTCACTCTGCAGTGGAGTGTGCGCTGATATGAAACTTCCTGGCAGATTGAAACTGTGTGCCCGACCGAGACTCGAACTCGGGACCTTCACCTTTCGCGGACAAGTGCTCTACCATCTGAGCTACCGAAGCACGACTCACGGCCGCTACTCACAGCTTTACTTCTGCCAGTATATCGTCTCCTACCTTCCAAACTTTACAGAAGCTCTCCGCGTGTCAACAGCCGTGTCTGCGTTCATATTCCGGTTGCCGTCATCGAAGTTAAGCAGCGTCGGGCGTGGCTGACAGTCTGGGTCGCCTTGTGCTGTTGACCAACAGGGGAGTACTCAGCCTAGCAACGCCAATGAGGAGATGCTTGACCCAGTAGTAGTGGCTCCAGTTTACGAAAAATAACAATGGCCGGGAAAGCGACGTGCCAACCCTCTCCATAACCTCATCCAATGACGACAGTCAGATGACGGTGACACGAAGGTCGGTTGGTACCGTTGGACCTTTCGAGGCCTGTTAGGACAAAATTTAGAGTTCAGTATATTGCGATTTGGGTGTATTAAATGTCTATTGTCAATTGACTTCTGTTGCACCAAAGACTGTTTCAAGAGAAATTTTATTTTGGAAGTTCCCTCAGTATTTTTGTTATATTTACTGCTGTGACTACCCTCCCACGTGGTGGAAAGGTTGTTTCGGCTGCACTGCAGATGTTTCGCTGGGAAGCCCTTCCATATCCTCCACACAGTCCCTATCACTCCCCACGCGATTTACGTATTTTTTGGAACCGTCAATAAAGATTTTCGTCGCTGTAGATTTCCTTTGGACTAAGAGCTGAACGCTTCGGTACAACCATGTTTCCGCAGTTACCCGCAAATATGTTTCTATGAAGGCATTAACCGTATTGTCTCAGTGTAGGGTGAACGTACACTGATGGAGAAAAATCGCAACAGAAGTTCGTAGGCGTGTTTCTACAACTGAAAGATGGCGTCTATTCGCATTTCGCTCCAGTCTCATAATGGTGACTCTGGCAGCGACACTATAAAATTCAAATCAGGTTTGTTTTAAGTTCCCGCTGTGGTGGTTATTTTATATTTTATATTTTATATTTACAACGGCTTATCTCGTGCTTACATGAACCTGTGATCTTACAGTATTAATCATTTCATTTCTCCACATTAATTACTTTTTTGACATCGTAATTTTGTTCCATTAGTGTATTAAGATTTCGGTGATCACTTTTGAAACATAAACAGTTTAATTACTTTTTCCCAACTGTCTCGTTTTGATGTAACTAGCTCTTATACACCCAACTACGGCCTTAACATTGACATAAGTAGCTAATGTCAGTACTTATATTATTTGTTGGTGTTAGTTACCTTTCATCTACATCTACATCTACATCCATTCTCCACAAGCCACCTGACGGTGTGTGGTGGAGGGTACCTTGAGTACCTCTATCGGTTCTCCCTTCTATTCCAGTCTCGTATTGTTTGTGGAAAGAAAGATTGTCGGTATGCCTCTGTGTGTGCTCTAATCTCTCTGACTTTATCCGCATGGTCTCTTCGCGAGATATACGTAGGAGGGAGCAATATACTGCTTGACTCCTCGGTGAAGGTATGTTCTCGAAACTTCAACAAAACACCGTACCGAGCTACTGAGCGTCTCTCCTGCAGAGTCTTCCATTGGAGTTTATCTATCTTCTCCGTAACACTTTCGCGATTACTAAATGATCCTGTAACGAAGAGCGCTGCTCTCCGTTGGATCTTCTCTATCTCTTCTATCAACCCTATCTGGTACGGATCCCACAGTGGTGAGCAATATTCAAGCAGGGGGGCGAACAAGTGTACTGTAACCTACTTCCTTTGTTTTCGGATTGCATTTCCTTAGGATTCTTCCAATGAATCTCAGTCTGGCATCTGCTTTACCGACGATCAACTTTATATGATCATACCATTTTAAATCACTCCTAATGCCTACTCCCAGATAATTTATGGAATTAACTGCTTCCAGTTGCTGACGTGCTATATTGTAGCTAAATGATAAAGGATCTTTCTTTCTGTGTATTCGCAGCACATTACACTTGTCTACATTGAGATTCAATTTCCATTCCCTGCACCATGCGTCAATTCGCTGCAGACCCTCCTGCATTTCAGTACAATTTTCCATTGTTACAACCTCTCGATATACCACAGCATCATCCGCAAAAAGCCTCAGTGAATTTGGGATGTTATTCCCAAGGTCATTTATATATACTGTGAATAGCAACGGTTCTACGACACTCCCCTGCGGCATACCTGATATCATTCTTATTTTGGAAGACTTCTCTCCATTGAGAATGACATACTGCGTTCTATTATCTAAGAACTCTTCAATCCAATCAAACAAGTTGTCTGATAGTCCATATGCTCTTACTTTGTTCATTAAACGACTGTGGGGAACTGTATCGAACGCCTTACGGAAGTCAAGAAACACGGCATCTACCTGGGAACCCGTGTCTATGGCCCTCTGAGTCTCGTGGACAAATAGCGCGAGCTGGGTCACATGATCGTCTTTTTCGAAACCCATGCTGCTTCCTACAGAGTAGATTTCTAGTCTCCAGAAAAGTCATTATACTCGAACATAATACGTGTTCCAAAATTCTACAACTGATCGACGTTAGAGATATATGTCTATGATTCTTGGTAAGTTAATGTTAGTCAAGAATGCCATTAAAGCTACAAAGACACCATTATCAGCACCTCACGGTGGTTGAATGAGGTGGTGCAATAGGGCTACGAGAAGCTGAATGGTACTTTTGCGATATTGCGGAAATATTCCAGGACTGTAGTTGGTTGCTACCAGAAATGGTCACGAATACGTACGGTTTCAACAAGTCCGAGCTCTGGACGGCGACGCCAACTACCGACAGGAAAGACCACCGTGTCCGGCGTATGGCACTGGCGCATCGTATCGCATCTGTAGCAACAATTTGAGAAGCAGTTGGCACCACAGCGACACAAGCAACTGCTACAAATCGGTTACTCCTAGGACAGCTCCGAGCCAGGCACTCTGAAGCGTCCATTCCACTGACCCCAAACCACTGCCAGTTGCGTCTTTAGTCTTGTCAAGCGAGAGCTCATTGGAGGGCAGGATGGAGATCTGTTGGTCTTTCTGATGAAAGCAACACGTGTGTCCGTTAGAGGGAAGCCAATTGAAAGCCTGAGACCAACCTGTCTGCGTCCTAGACACACTGGACCTACACCGGAAGTTATGGTCATGGGTGCGATTTTGTATGACAGTAGGAGCACTCTCGTGGTTATCCCACGCATACTGAATGCGCTGGTAATTCGACCTGTTGTGCTGCCATTCATGAACACCATTTCAGATGGTGTTTTCCAACAGGATAACGCTCGCCACATACAACTGTTGTAACCCAACATACTCTACAGAGTGTCAACACGCTACCTTGGCCTGCTCGATCACCAGATCTGTCTGCAATGGAGCACGTACGGGGCATCATCGGACATCATGTCCAGCGTCATCCGGAAATAGCATTAACCGTCGCTCTATTGACTGACCAAGTGCAACAGGCATGGAACTCGATCCCCCAAACTGGCATCCGGCACTTGTACAATACAATGCATGTACGTTTGCATGGTTGGATTTAACAGTCTGATCGCTACACCGGTTATTAATGTACCAGCATTTTATATTTACAACGGCTTATCTCGTGCTTACATGAACCTGTGATCTTACAGTATTAATCATTTCATTTCTCTACATTAATTACTTTTTTGACATCGTAATTTTGTTCCATCAGTGTATTAAGATTTCGGTGATTACTTTTGAAACAATAAACAGTTTAATTACTTTTTCCCAACTGTCTCGTTTTGATTTAACTAGCTCTTATACACCCAACTACGGCCTTAACATTGACATAAGTAGCTAATGTCAGTACTTATATTATTTGATGCTGACACACTTTTGGTAAATGGACCCATACCGACTCTCGCTGAAAAGTGGTTTATGGACTTGGGAGGTAAAATGTGCTCGAGTCGTATTTAAAGGCTTCCGCCCTGAGAAAATCGCTCGAATAACTGGACTACCATTACGTTTCGTGATCGATTTGAGTCACTGTAGCAATTTCTGAAAGGACCAGTCTGGAACGTCAGGCGGACAGTCTACGACGATGTTTTCACGCCAACTCCAGATCCCGCCAGGCTTTTATAAAACAAATGCTTTATTTTAAGTAAACTGCCATCTCAGTCATAATTTATACCCGATTAATGTCACTTTGTATCGCAAAAACTATGTCTGGAACGTGATTTTAGTGTTAACCAGAGTTCGGTTGCTCTTGAAATACACATAAAATTAATGTTTAAATTTTGCTCTCAATAAAAATTTGTCATGCAGTGTCTCTTACTTAAATCATCTTAGTCATAGCATGTAATTTTGATATCGCTGCCTCATGAGGGTTGGCATTCCACTATCCTGTCCCACGTCAATCGGACGTGAAAATCTAATTTTCCTACCTTTGCTTCTCGCAGATCTTTCCCGAGATTGGGTCCGTATGGGTCCTCTTGGTTCTAGATATGTACGGCATGCGTTGCTGTTTTTTTTGTTACAACATCTACTTCATCTGTTATGGAAAAATACGTTATTTGGTAAGTGTGTGGGTTGTGATATCATTGTTTCAATCTCCTTCTCTGACAAATCTCGAGCACTATTAACCGTGGTGGTTAACACGTTTCTTTAAGAAGTCTGTTGAAGTTTCGAAATGATAAGATGCGCGTGGGCATTTTACGCACACTATGGCTTAGGAATCCGTTTGTTCTTCTGTTATTTCACTCTTTGAACACAGAGAGAATCATGGGAATTTTATTTCAGTTTTCCGTTTGGCTTTCTGCTGTTTATGAGAGCGCAAACTTCTTCTTATGTTATTTTTATTGCCCAGAAAATTTTTAGCACATTTTTGACATCATCAGTGGGTTCTCAGGTTTTAAATATTTATTACAAGTTGGTTCATTAACGCGATAGTTCGGTCTTATTTTTTTAGCTATTGTTGTCATCCAGCAAGGTCCGACTCGTGAAGATAAAGATGCAGAAACACTCATAATGTTGTAATTCTTCAGGCTCTCCCGGCAAGGCGTTGTCATGTTGATTAATCGGGTTACTGCCGGTTATTCGCGTCTTTCCTGCACGATGTTTCAACTGCGCGACTCGCAGTCTTCTTCAGGTGCTGTCCGGTAACTGACGCGAATAACCGGCAGAAACCCGATTAATCGACATGACTCATAATTTTATTTTTAATAACAGTGGAATGTGAGTGTAATTTCCACAACCTCTAATGATGTTGTTGCAGTCTTCAGTAGCAAGACTAGTCTGATACCGATCTTCATGCTAGTCTGTCCTGTGAAAGTATCTTCATCTCTGCATCACTACCGCAACCTACATTGATATGAAGCTACTTTCTGTTTTAAACCTTGGCCTCCCTCTGAAGTTTTCATCCCGCACACTTTCTTTCTTTACCAACTTGATAAATTTATTGATGAACGAGTAAGTGCTCATCAACCAATCCCTTCTTTCAGCAAGTTGTACCATACAGCTGGCGGGAGTGTCCGAGCGGTTCTAGGCGCTACAGTCTGGAACCGCGCGACCGCTACGGTCGCAGGTTCGAATCCTGCCTCGGGCATGGATGTGTGTGATGTCCTTAGGTTAGTTAGGTTTAAGTAGTTCTAAGTTCTACGGGACTGATGACCTCAGCAGTTAAGTCCCATAGTTCTCAGAGCCATTTGTACCATACATGTCTTTCTTCCCCAGTTCGATTCAGTACCTCTTCATTTGTTATTTGATCTACCCATCTAATCTTCTGCATTTTCAACAGCATAACCTTCCAAGAGCATTTATTCTCTTTCTGTCTAAACTGTTTACCGTCCCTGTTTCGCTTCCATTGCCCATGTTTTGTTTCCATACAAGGCGACAGCTCAGACAAATACCAACATGAAAAGATTTCCTAGAACTTAATTTTTTACTCCTCTTGCTAGGAATGCTTTTCTTACTATTGTCAATCAGTATTTTATATCTTCTCTACCTCTGTCATAATCAGGTTCTTTGCTGTCCAAACAGCAATACTCATCTACTAATTTTAGTGCCTCATCTCCAAATCTAATTCCCGTAGCATTGCCTGATTTAATTCGACTACATTCCATCACCCTTGTTTCGTTTTTAATATTATTTCAAGACGCTATCCATTCCGATCAAGTGCTGTCCCAAATTCTTTGCTATCCAAGATTGCTGGTGAGTGAAATACACAGTTATATTTCCACCTCAAAAAGTGTTTATTTAAGAGGAAATAGTGTTAAATTTAAATTTGTTTTGTTTTGTGAACTTGGTGTAATGTCTGTTCTTCTTTTTGTTCTTCTTGCGTTACGGCCTATGTAGGACCACGGGTAGCCCCTTCGTGGACTGCATTTTCCTCTTCTTCTCCCAGGACCTCTTCTTCTCCCAGGACCTCTTCATTCTTTCTCTTCTTCTCCACTGCTCTTCTTCCGAGATCTTCAGTGTCCGTTTCTGCTGTCGGCTCCACTGATGACACTCTAATCTTTTCCTGTGTTCTTCTCTGTCATTGATCTCCGGCATATTGGTCGGTGTATATTTGTTCCTCCAATTTTCTTTTCCTTCGACCTTGATCCCTAATTCCAACCAGTCCTTCCGAAGTTCAACAACCCAATTGGTTCCTGTCTTTCCCCTTGTCCTCCCTGCCGGCCGCGGTGGTCTAGCGGTTCTAGGCGCTCAGTCCGGAGCCGCGTGACTGCTACGGTCGCAGGTTCGAATCCTGCCTCGGGCATGGATGTGTGTGATGTCCTTAGGTTAGTTAGGTTTACGTAGTTCTAAGTTCTAGGGGACTGATGACCATAGATGTTAAGTTCCATAGTGCTCAGAGCCATTTGAACCATTTTTTGTCCTCCCTGTTGGTTCCCACACACTCTTCGTCGTTCTGTCTATACTCATCCTAACTACATGTCCAGCAAACCTTGCCCTTTTGAGTCTGATTTCCCCGGATATTGTTCTCACGTTCTGGTACAATTCTTCCCTAGGTCTTCGCATCCACCTCTCTCCACTTATTTTGGGACCTAGTATTTTTCTCAGTATTTTTCTCTCTTCTTTCTCTAGTTGTTCAGACCAATTTCTTCCTAGTGTCATCGTCTCAACAGCATATAATACTGCATTCCTCACCGTTGCCTTGTAGTGGCTTATCTTTGCCTCCGTGGATATATTCTTTTTATTGTATCTCTCTCTCGTCATGCAGAAGGCTGCCCTCATCTTCTTTATCCTCTCTGTTATACCCTCCTTGCTCCTGTTCCTTCCTGTTATACATTCTCCCAGGTATTTAAATTTGTCCACCATTTGCACAGTGCCTTCCGGTGTTTCCCAGTCTGCAGTGGTGTTTAATGTCTTAATCTTTTTACAGGCGATCCTCAGTCCCACCTTTCTGGCTGTCTTACTTAAGTTGTCTAGTTTTGTCTTTGCGTCTTCTTCCGTCTCACTTGCTATTGCTATGTCGTCTGCAAAGGCTAGGCAGTCCACTTGAGCCCTGTTGTCCCTTTTGTCGCCCACATGGGTCTTTGGTATTCCCATTTCCTCTTTTATTGCTCTCCAATGCTTGATGACTTCATCCAGTGCTACAATGAACAACAATGATGACAATCCATCTCCCTGTTTAACACCTGTCTTGATCTCAATTTCTTCAGACAGTGCTCCTTTGAATCTCACCCTTGATTTTCTATCTGTCAGAATTTCTTTTATGAGTTCTTGTGTGGTTCCATCAAGTCCTCTGTTCTTCAGGATCCTAACAAGAGTCTGTCTGTCGATGGAGTCATATGCCTTTGTGAAGTCCACGAAGGTTGTTACTGTCTTTTTGTTTTTTAAGGCCCTATGTTCTATCAGTTGCTTCAGGATAAATATCTGTTCTACACAACCTCTCCCCTTGCTGAATCCCGCTTGGTAGTCGCCAACTGTCCTTACTACCTGTTCTTCTACTCTCTTGAGCAATAGTTTTGACAGCACCTTGTATCCGACCTCTAGTAGCGATATTTCTCTGTAGTTGTTTGCATCTCTCTTGTCCCCCTTCTTATGGATTGGTACTACAATTGCATTCTGCCATCCTTCTAGTAACCTCTTTGTTCTCCATATTGTCTATTGCTTTGTTACCTCCCACTTTATCATCTAGGCTGCTATACCATCTTCTCCAGTTGCCTTATTATCCTTTAGATCGCTTATGGCATGTGCGACTTCATCCCTGGTTGGAGGGCGTGGCTCTCTCTCTTCTGTGTCAGTCCCCAGTTCCAGCTCTTCTTCAGGTGGTTCACAGTTCAGCAGGTCGTGAAAGTGCTTTGCAAAAATCCGACAGTTCTCCTTCGCATAACAACCGGCTCCCCTTTCTTATCTCTTATAAACAGTTCTCTACCCTTGTATCCAATCAGACTCTTTTTGAATTTCCCGAAAAAGTGTCTGCTGTTGTTTTTCCTGAAGTTGGTCTCAATTTCGTCCAGTTCCTGCTTCATCTTCTGTCTTCTGGTCCATCTTATTGTTCGGGCCGCTTCCTTTCTTGCCTCTAAGAAAACTTCCCATTTTTTCGGGTCCTTCTTGCTGCTCCAGTCTCTCCAGGCTTTCCTGCGACTCTCTACCGCTTACTCACATTCCTTGTTCCACCACCAGTGCTTCTGTTTCTTTTCTTCCTTCCCCCATAGTTCAGCCTGTTTCGCCATATTTCGCTTCATGTCATCCCATTCACTGAATGATTCAATTCCTTCCTCATATCTGGATCCATTTTGTCTTAATTTGTCTCTGTCTACCTCTATGTTTTCTGTTCTTCTATTCGTATGTGGCAGTCTGTCTCTGTTTGGAATCCAAAGGCATTTAACTTCTGTAAGATAGTGATCCAATTTTATTCTTGCGTTCTTCCTGACCTTTGTATTCGTGATCTCACTAGCATTTGTCCAGCTGATTGCTATGTGGTCAATTTGGAATTTCCCAAGGCGGGTGCATGGGTTTGCCCCTGTCTTTTTCTTACACGGTTTGGCCCTGAAGTGTGTTGTCATCAATCTCATTTTGTGTTCTCGACACAATTCAATTAGTCTTTCTCCATTTTTGTTTGTCTGCTGGTGTGCAGGGTACTCGCCCACTACTCCTTTATGTTGCTTCTCTCTTCAAATCTGTGCATTATAATCTCCTACGAGTATCTTTACATGTCTGTATGGTATGTTTTTCAGTGTATCATCTAACTCTTCCCAGAAACTATCTGCAACTTTCTTGTCTTTCCTGTTCTTGTCATTTGTAGGTGCATGTCCATTTATTATTGTATATTATTTGTCCCCTGTTTCAAATGTCAGCGTTGGTATCCTTTCTGACCTGCTCTTCATTTCAGTTATGGCATCCTCGTATCTCTTGTCTACTATGAACCCTGTACCAAAGCATCTAGGTGCATGTCTTTCCTTTCCCATTTTAACTCCTGGATTCACCTTCAGTATTACGAAGCCTCCTGACTCCACTGTATCTTCGTCAGTGTATCTTGTTTCTTGCATCACTAATATTCCAATGCTTCTCTCTTTCATCTCATCTATTACCTGTTTAACTTTACCAGTCTTAATCATTTTCTGTACATTTATGGTTCCAATTCTGAAAGTCTTTTTAGTTGTAATCTTCTTTGAGGTTCTTGGGAGCTCCGACTCTTCTCTTACGCACTTTTTGGCAGGTCCCCCAGAATCTGAATGCCTGCTTACATCGACCTTAGTCCCCCTAGGGTAATTTCGATTCCATAGTACGATTCATTCCATGAGCTAAAAAAATTTTTTTTGATGGGACGGCTCGTGTCCGTCCAGTTATTATACGACTGAAGTTTCTAGCCCCAGAAGATGTGTTCAGGCCGCCCCAGACATGGGGACACAGAGGCCTTTGGTAGTCACCCCTAACATGGAGTACAGCCGCTACCTGATATGTTTCAGTGGCTCTTCCGATCTCTCTGCTGTTGGGAAGCGACGTTCCTCTTCCGCCTTCGAGACAGGTAGGGGCCCAAACTCGGTGCTACCATCCGCAGCCATATGGGCCCAGGTTTTTTTTATGAGGTTGTTCCACCTCCCCCTCCTCCTTCCCTATGACTTGCAAGATGAGGCCACGGGCTTGGGACCGGCAATTTCTGTTCTTGTAATGCAAGTGAATATTTAGCGTTCCAGTTATGTTGTTCAACTCGTATTATTTGACATGCCGACAGTGGCGAAGCAGTCTGAGATTTTGCGTCATATAAAAATTGAAAATTCTATTAAAGTTTCCTTAATAGTACAAATTTCGTTAAAAAAAGGTAGCTACTAGCTTCACTTGTGTCCATTCTTGTCATAAAATTGTAATTACACGTTTCTAAATAGTATTTCTCAACACATTTCATATTGTTTACAAGTCAGATATATGCGATCTAGGCCCAAATTTTCCGTGTTATAAACGCTTAAAAAACCTAACCAAACAATCTTGTTAAAGCGAATACTCTGAAAGGAAAATAGCTCCAAATCATTCGTCGATCATTATTTCTCTAAATCAGCACAAAAACAGCGACAACAGAACAAAACACGTTTAGCGTCGGTTTTATTTACATAAACTTGATACATTCCTTAAAGTTAAATTAATTCTTCTTTCGAAACTGACCATGAGTGGGAAATACGGGAACCGTTATAGGATAGTGAAGAGGAGGATTTCTTGCCAATCTTGTAGGAAATATTTTCACTTGTGGTGGGGGGGGGGGGGGGAGGGGGATGCAGAAGGAGAGAACGTTGGGAAAATAGAAAATCCTTTCTCCTGGAACTGCAGAGTCAGCAATATGGACATTTTGACTGAGGAATAGGAAAGAATAATCTGTGCCATTCAGGTACAGTAGGAGGAAACAAGGAATGAACTGATCAGTGTCAAGCGAGATAGAGGGAAGGGAAGATACTGGGAACTGGCAGGAAGAAACGGAAAAATAGAACATGGCCTGATAGTTTTATTATAAACACCAAAAACTGATATCTACCACTGACAGACTTAAGTGGAGAAGAGGCTCAAGTAGGACTAGGAGTAGTAAATGTGCAACACACTTCAACCGATGTCAGGTAGCCTAAGAATGTACAAAGTGTTAGGAAGAAGAAAGTGCTGTTGCTAGGTAGTAGCCATGTGCAAGGTGTAGGCCCTCAGTTGAAGGAAAGGTTTTGGGCAGCGTGCCTGGCCACCATTATTTTCAAATGAAATATAGGGTTAAGACACGTGTTAGAGGAGTTACGGTATTTATGTAAGGATTTTTCAAAATAGGATCCTACAGTGACAGAGGGTGAGGCTGGAAACTGTTTGGTCAGGAATAGGGCATGTGACAAAGGTGCTAACCTGAACAAAGTAACTTCCTGACAAGCAGCACCAATTTACACTTTGTTGAGGTGTTTCAGCGTCATTATTTGTCACACCTTACCGTAGCTGTGAAGCGGATTATTGTGGAGTTAGGACGGCACTTATGGCAGATGAGTTTACGCATGTTGCTCTGATGCCTGTCGTGACCATCAATAGATGGAGTTTCAACAGGAACGGCCTACATCTATAGAAGACTGGAAAGGGATGATTGGTACAGCTAATTCATGAAAGTGTAGTGAGCGGATCTCGAACCACACAGGGTCAAAAATCTTTTTTGATGGGTAGAAGAAGTAGGTCTTCTTTAGAATAAATCCAGACAACAGGTTCCTCTGCCTAAAGAGTATTTCCAGCTGTTTAAAAAATTCTGAAAGAATCACTCACAAGATAGATTCTAACATACCAAATGACACACGTACTACATGTCATACAGACAATGAAACCATTGGAAACAGTAACATGGGAAATATCACAGACTTTACAATTGTTCATCAAAATTTGCAATCAATAAAATACTACAATTTGAAGTTGAGCTCCAACCTTTGAACTGCACAGTAGTTTCTGTCACTGTGGACAGGCGTACAGACACAGAAATCCAACTTATAGTATTATCACTGTATGAAAAGACAGACTCTTATTGTAGGACTACTTCAAAGGACAAGGGGTCGTTAATATCAGAAAAGGAACTCCATTCAAATCTAGATCTGATCGTAGTACAGTAACTGAAGCAAACATTTTGAAATATCAGGTGTTGAATTAATAGGGATTCATAAATGAACTAATCATTTTGTGTGTATAGGTCTCCCAGTAGCAGTTTGGACACTTTCCAATTAATTGATATAAATTCCAGACATAGCCTCTAGTACAAAAGTCGACATAATTTTGAATGGAGACATAAACATAAACACAGATATCGTAAGTGGAACTAATAGCACCCTCATAATTATCCTTCAAAGTTTTGACTTGTCCTTGTTGGTTAATAATTCAACAACGGGTACTACAGTGACTGCATCAGTAATTGACCATGTGGCCACAAATGTGGGCAGGGATAAGTATGATATATCTGTAAAAGATCTTGGACTACCAGATCATTTCTGCCGAATAACGATAGAAAAATCGGGTGTGGAAAAATGCCCCACACTCCAGGATCACAAAGATATTTATCAGATACCAAAAATAAAAGATTTTTCAAAAGAATTAGAATAACAAAACTGGAGTGAAGCATATAGGAGAACCAAAGTAAATAAGAAATTCTTTAAATTCTCAAAATACAGCAATATTATTGTCATTTAGAAAACAAGATACCTTATAGCAGAGAAAGCAAATGAAACTGTCAAAGAAGTTTACAATTGGTCAAAAATAATAAAGTGACATTGAATGTAAAGAGCACAGATGCCATGAATTTCAGTTTGAAGACGGAAAATAACAAAATGCCACTGCTAATATTTGTTATTTATTTATCGTAAGGTTTCAAGCTCTGTGTTATATATAATAAGAACAATAACATGAGTAACTTACAAACAGACATCTAAATTTTTAATACAATCAATAGAGAAATCGTCGAAAGCACCACATTAGGCCCTCTTAAGACATTGCGTTTAATTAAAAGTTGATAGCACCTCTATGGACTGTGTAACAAAAGTAGAATTTCTACGAATGAATATTTATTCTCAGTTGAGATGGTGTGCACACGCAAAAATACTTGCAAACACGATGTGAATAGCTTGTTATGCCGTTAAAATCCTAACATCAGTATGTAAGGCATAGTGTCTTTTCGATACATAGTATTCTTACGTACACTTAGTTCTTAGATATTTGGGGGAACAAATGCACAAAACACGAACATAATTTTCAAACTACAGAAAAGGACCATAAAAGTAATAACCAAATATAATAGTAGAGTTCACTGTAAAGATCTGCAAATAACACTGCCGATTTCAGCTCCACTGTCTGAATAAATTTACCAGTTTGTTGTACACATCAAAAACTAATAGTGATAATTACTGAACGAACAGCTCTGCCTGTGACCATGAACAAAATCAACCTACATTTACGAAAAAAGAATGAGCATGAAAACCAAGATTGCATTTTCTGCCAAGGAGTACAAGAGTACAATGAATTACCAAAAGAGATCACACAAATTTCTAAAAAAAATTACATAAAAGGCAATTAAACAGTACCTGTTATTCCAAAAATTCCATACACTAATGGATTACTAAGGCAATTCAAAGTAAGCAACACAAATAATATTTTTTTATTTATTTACACGTCAATTTTCGTAGGATTAAATTGAGGAGCATATCTCCAAGGTCATGGAACGTGTCAGTACATGAAATTACAACATAGAAGTAATAAGAGATAAAAATAAATGTTCATGAGCCTGAAAAAAGTCAGTCCATAAGTTTAAGTTAACGCTATCAGCAATACAATAAGAATCAGCTTAATTTTTCAAGGAACTCCGTGACAGAATAGAAAGAGTGACCCATGAGGAAACTCTTCAGTTTCGATTTGAAAGCGCTTGGATTACTGCTAAGATTTTTTAATTAGAGTGGCAGCTTATTGAAAATGGATGCAGGAGTATACTGCACACCTTTTTGCACAAGAGTTAAGAAAGTCCGATCCAAATGCAGGTTTGATTTCTGCGAGTATTAACCGAGTGAAAGCTGCTTATTCTTGGGAATAAACTAATATTGGTAACAAGAAACAACAATGAGGAATATACATATTGAGAGGCCAATGTCAAAATACCCAGACTCTTGAACAGAGGTCGACAAGAGGTTCGTGAACTCACACCACTTATTGCTCGAACCTCCCGTTTCTGAGCCAAAAATATCCTTTCACAGTGGGAAGAGTTACCCAAAAATATAATACCATATGACATACGCGAATGAAATTAAGCAAAGTAGACTAATTTTCGTGACGAAGTATCACTCACTTCTGATACCATTCGAATTGTAAAAATGGCAGTATTATGTCTTTGAACAAGATCCTGAACGTGGGCTTTCCATGACAGCTTACTATCTATCTGAACACCTAGCAATTTGAACTGTTCAGTTTCACAAATCGTATGCCCATTCTGTGAAATTAAAACGTCAGGTTTTGTTGAATTGTGTGTTAGAAACTGTAAAAACGGAGTCGTACTGTGATTTAACGTTAGTTTATTTTCTACAAGCCATGAAATTAGGTCATGTAATGCACTATTTGAAACCAAGCCAGTGTTGCACACAACATCCTTCACTACCAAGCTAGTGTCATCAGCAAACAGAAATATTTTAGAGTTACCCGTAATACTAGAGGGCATATCATTTACATAAATAAGAAACAGGAGTGGCCCTAACAGTGATCGCTGGGGCACCCCCCCCCCCCCCCCTCTTAACAGTACCTCACTCAGATCCCACATCACAGCCGTTATCAACACTGTGAATATTTGCTGCCTGTTGCTAAAGTAAGAGGTGAACCAATTGCGAACTACTCCCTATATTCCGTAATGGTCCAGCTTATGGAGCAATATTTTGTGATCAACACAATCAAATGCCTTAGTTAAATCAAAAAATACGCCAAGCGTTCGAAACTTTTTGTTTAGCCCATCAACAAGCTCACAGAGAAAAGAGAATATAGCATTTTCAGCCGAGCTGTACATTTGATAGCAAATCGTATGATATAAAATGATCAATTATCCTTAATACACAGCCTTTTCAATAACTTTTGGAAACACTGATGGCATAGAAATAGTTCTAAAATTATCTACATTATCCCTTTCTCCCTTTTTATGAAGTGACTTTACTGCTGAGTACTTTAATCGCTCAGGAAACTGACCATTCCTAAAGGAAAAATTACAAATATGCCTAAATACAGGGCTAACATGTGCAGCACAGTACTTTAATATTCTGCTAGACACTCCATCATAACCATGATAGTCCTTAGTCTTCAGTAATTTAATTATTGACTCAATCTCCCTCTTGTCTGTGTCACAGAGGAGTATTTCAGACATCAATGTTGGAAAGGCATTTGGCAAGAAAGTTATATGATTTCCTGTAGAAACAAAATTTTTATTTAAATCACCAGCAATGCTTCGAACTGACTTTATATTGTCGACCTTGCGCTACTGACCACACACTTCCTTCACAACTGACCATATGGCTTTAATTCTATCCTGTGAATTAGCTATTCTATTTGCATACCACATACGCTTTGCCTTCCTAATAACATTTTTAAGACCTTACAATACTGTTTGAAATGGGCTGCTGCAGCTTGATTGTGCTTGCTTCTAACATTTTGATATAATTCCCGCTTTGTTCTACATGAGACCCTTATTCCACTAGTCATCCCTCCAGACTGCCCATTACTGCTAGTACCCCGTTTAGAATGTTCTAATGGAAAGCAAGTCTCAAAGAGCATGAGAAATGTGTTAAGGAAAGCACTGTATTTATCATCTATGTTATCGGCACTGTAAACATCCTACGACTCTTGTACCTTGACAAGTTTTAAAAAACTCTCTATTGCTGTTGGATTAACTTTCCTACATAGTTTGTAATGAAATATGACATTGGTTTGAGTACAAAAGCCTTTTAGTGTTAAAATTTGTGCGTCATAGTCTGAAAGGTCATTCACGCTTTTACCAACAGGATGCCCAGCTAGTAATGAAGAATGAATAAAAATATTGTCTATGGCTGTGCTACTGTTCCCCTGCACCCTAGTCGGAAAAACCACAGTTTGCATCAGATCATATGAATTCAGGAGATCTACCAACATCCTTTTTCTTGCACAATCATATTCAAAATTAATACTGAAGTCACCACATATAACTAGTTTCTGGTACTTCCTACAAAGTGAATCAAGAACTCTCTCTAGCTTGAGCAGAAGTGCTCTGAAGTCTGAGTTAGGGGACCTATAAACAACAACAATTAGAAGTTTATTTTCACTAAAGTCAACTAAAGCTGCACAGCATTCAAATATCTCTTCAGTGCAGTGTCGTGATACGTCTATGGACTGAAATGGAATATTGTTTTTTACGTAATAACGATAATAAAAGATCTAACATTCCAAATAACACTTTCACCCTACATTTGTTCCTTCTTCTTTTTCCTTCTGTGGAACAAGTTACTCATATAGCTATGAAATGTATAATACTAACACATCCTCTTTCTGAGCTCCAACATCTCACTCATTGCAGTAGTATGGTACTTCAGTTTTTCAGACTAGCAAATAGGAAGTTACAGGGTACAAAATGGTGCTGACTTGAGGTGATAAAGTGTGTAATGTTCTGAAACAATGAGTATAGTGTGTGTACTGTGTGCACTGACTGGTAGTGAAAAATGAACAAACACTGTAGCATCAACCTTTTACATTATTAAATAACTTACTTGTAAAACAATATTGTACACCAGGAATAAATCTAATGAAACAGAACTATTTTTAAATATAGTTGCCTTGTATTCGGTAGGATGGATGCGACAGTCTTCACTCCATCATCCTGATTTAGGTTCTTAGTGGTTTCCCTAAATTATTTCAGCCGAATTCCAGGATATCTCCTACTATAAGTCCACAGCCAACTATGTGTCCCTTCCTTGTTGTATTAGACCAGTAAGTATGTAAATGCCTGTGTCAATTATTATATTATATTTTTGTTGTTCTTAAACTGTAATACTCGTACAGAGACATGTCCAACATGTTTGTAAGAGAGATCTATCGATCAATAAAACTACTACTTCTACTACTACTCTGATAGAATTGAAGTGTCATTGGCAAACATAGAAATCAAAACAGTGATATAAGAATTAACATCTTCAGCTTTCTGGCAGTATACAAGCTTACAGCGATCCATGGTTTTATAGAGCACAGCTTGGCTAACTCCATCTCATTCTGTATGATTTCACATCAGCTCATACTGTTAGAGTTGCTTTAGTGAAGTGAGGGTTCTGTTGGAGAGGTTGGAGCATTTCCGACTTACACAAAGGACGGTGCAACTCGCACCATTTTTGCGAGTGAAGGTCTTTTTTTTTTGCGAGCCACTTAACGTGACGTGAGGCGTACTTCCGCCCCACTGGCACTCAGTTTTGTTTCCGCTGGCAGAGAACTACGTATGTGTCAGTTGGTAGAGGAGGCGACGACCGCTTATGCTCTCATCATTTGCATGGAACTGCAACATGCCCTGATAACTGCTCGTGAGGGTCCAGATGCCATATGTGCGTCTGTAAATCATCTTGGCGCAGGGGTTAGGGTAAGGTGGAGGTCCAAGCCTGCAGCAAGGTGATGCATGAACATTAATTAATTAATTCATTCATTAATCCTTGTTCCATAGATCATGAATACGACATTTCGCAATGATGTGGAACGTGTCACTTTAACATAAGTTTTCTTTACACAAAATAATTAATTAATTAGTTATTTTATTTTTTATTTTATTTTATTTATTTATTTTACACTTACTACTTCATATCTAAGAATTCATCAGTTGAATAGAAGGAGTTATCATTCAGAAATTCTTTTAATTTGCTTTTAAATGTTGGTTGATTATCTGTCAGACTTTAAATACTATTTGGCAAATGACAAAAGATTCTTGTGGCAGCATAATTCATCCCTTTCCGTGCCAAAGTGAGATTTAATCCAGAATAGTGAATGTCATCCTTTCTTCTAGTGTTGTAGCTATGCACTTTTTGTTATTTTTGAATTGGGATGGGTTTTTAATGACAAATTTCATAAGTGAATATATGTATTGCGAAGGTACTGTGAATATCCCAAGTTCCTTAAATAAATGTCTGCAAGGTGATCTTGGGTGGGCTCCAGCTATTGTTCTGATTACACGCTTTTGTGCAATGAATACTTTCTCTCTTAAAGACAAATTGCCCCAAAATATGATGCCATATGAAAGCAGTGAATAAAAATAGGCATAGTAGGCAAATTTAGTGATATGTTTATCACCAAAATTTGCAATAACCCTAATAGCATAAGTAGCTGAACCTAATCGTTTCAGCAGATCATCGCTGTGTTTCTTCCAATTCAATTTCTCATCAATGCACACACCCAGAAATTTTGAGTATTCTACCTTAGCAACAGACTTCCGTTCACAGTCTATATTTATCAATGGTGTTATTCTATTTACTGTACAGAATTCTATAAACTGTGTTTTCTCAAAATTTAGACAGAGTTCATTTGCAGAGAACCACTTAATAATTTTCAGAAAGAAATTATTTGCAATATCCTCAGCCGATTCTTGCTTCTTGGGTGTGATTACTATATTTGTATCATCAGCAAAAAGAACTAACTTTGCATCTTCATGAATATAGAGTGGCAAGTTGTTAATATATATTAAGAACAATAAGGGACCCAAGAATGACCCCTGTGGCACACCATTCTTGATACCTCCCTAGTTAGAGGACTCTCCTGGTCTTTGTAGACTATCTGCACTGTTAATTTCAACCGTCTGCCTTCTTCCAGTTAAGTATGAATTAAACAATTTGTGCACTGCCCCACTCATACCACAATACTTAAGTTCATCTAGAAGAATTTCATTATTCACACAATCAAAAGCCTTTGAGAGATCGCAAAATATCCCAATAGGTGGTGTTTGGTTATTCATTGCATTTAATATTTGATCAGTGAAAGCATATATATCATTTTCTGTTGAAAAGCCTTTCCGAAAACCAAATTGACATTTTGTTAGTACTTCATTTTTACAAATATGTGATGCTACTCTTGAATACAATACTTTTTCAACAATTTTGGATAAAGCTGTCAGAAGTGAGATTGGGCATCAGATCTATCCCATTTTTCTATGCAATGGTTTAACAATAGCATATTTCAGTGTATCTGGAAAAATCCCCCTGTTTCAGTGAGCTACTACGTATGTGGCTGAGAATCCTTCTTATTTGTTGGGAACAAGCCTTTTTTACTCTGTTGGAAATCCCATCTTTTCCATGTGAGCTTATACTTTTGAGTGAAATTATTACTTTCCTAATTTCAGTAGGAGAGGTGGGTTGAATTCACTTTTACCAAATTGCGTAGGTACTGCCTCTTCCATATACTGCCTTGCATTTTCTAATGAGTAGCTGGAATCTATTTTCTCTACAACACTTAAAAAAGATTATTAAAAATGTTTTCTACTTCTGACTTCTTGATAACAAACTTTTCATTGTGTTTGATAGAAATACAGTCATCCTGTGCTCTCAGTTGCCCTGTTTCCCTTTCCACAATATTCCAAATTGTTTTAGTTTTATTATCAGATGTGCTAATCTGAGACAAAATACACATACTTCTGGACTTTTTAACAACGTTTCTTGATACAGTGCAGTGAACTGGATGGGGGTGCGTAGGGGGAAGGATGCTGTTGGTGCAATGGGCTGCACTGCAGACTGGAAGTAGGCTTTCAGCAGGCTCCCAGATTACAGACCAACATTGGGGTGTCTTAGTATACGACGAACTAAGAGATTATAGGGGACTATACGGGAGAAGTGTTTATGGGGAGCGCGGGCAGGATTCGTCCCGCAGGAAGATAGTGTTTCTGAAGTGATAGAAAGTTCTGGCCCTAACCGGCAGACCTCACCGAAAGTTATAGAGGTAGAAGTGGCCGACCCATCCGACGCAAAACTCCAGTTTAAAAATTGGGAGAGTATTAAGGAGAAAGATTACGAAACTTTTAGTGATAGCCGGGCACGAATGGTAGAAAAGCACGTAGATTACAGCGTGTATGAGGTTAGAGCTGACATTATACGGTCAGACGGTAGCAGTGTGGGTTGAGCAGATCCAGAGGAAATAATTGCAGATACTACTGGACACATTCCTCCAGGTAGATTGGCAGATGAGATCAATCTGACCAAAGAGGAATCAACGAAGGTGACAATTAGTGAATTGATAGCAAAGCAACACTCACTAGTTGACGAGTTACAGGAAAAGGTTTCGGTATTGGAGGCGAAGCTACAGACTAAGCCTCAGGACAAACGTGTTGAAATTAAAACTGTATGTGAACAGAGGCTGAAAAAGCCGCCAAATAAGCCGGATTTAGGATCAAAGCCAGATGGTTTTTTCTGGAATGACTTGGATATAGACGAGGATTTACTGTGGGAAAGTAAAGAAACAGTCGAGGACAAGTGTAGACAGATAGTAGTGTCTGTTAATATGCACGGCCAACAACTATACGTGTTGATTGACACCGGTGCAGAATTGAGTGCTGTATCTGGAAAAATATTTGAGTTACTGAAAGACAGACCTGGTATCGTAGTTATACCAGTAACAGGAGTGAAAATTATCGGTGCTACTGGGAAGGCCAGTAAACTGGTCACAAAACAGATTTTTGTCAACTTCGAGATATGTGGGGCACGATTTGAACAAGAGTTTGTCGTCGTGCCAGACTTACCTACGGAAGTAATTATCGGGTTAGATTGGCTATTAAAGTACCGCGCAGTGATTAATTGCGAAAGCAAAACTTTGACATGTACGTCACAAGATAAAACAATAGTACTTAGTTTTGACGAGGCAGGAGATGGTGTGCATAGCCAATACCAGCCTATACACTTTGTTAACTGGCCGGATGCCATTGACGTAGGTATGATTTTGAACTACTGTAACGTGAGGAATCTCGGCGTTAACAATAGTGTAGAAAGTGAATTGGAAACTGTTGTACACGGTGTGTCAAACGTAACACACGAACAAAGACGAGGCCTGTATGAAGTAATAATGTGGAATAAGAGTGTGTTTTCAGACAAACCGGGACTTGTGGAAGAGAAATCAAATTCCCTCCACGGATTCACATTAGTATTGGTGTGAAAAAAGATCGTTTTCGAGAAATAATGAAGCTAAAGCCGATGCTAGCATATGTCGTCATGACGCTAAAGCGCGTTTTGTTAAGTTTGCAATCGGAGACTTAGTACTTGTAAAAGCTCATGAGAAATCGAGCGAGATAGACAATGAAATCTCTACATTTAAGTTTGTTTATAATGGACCATATAAAGTCATTGGTATACCTCACACAAATGCTTATTGCTTAGAGTATCCAAGCTCTGGAAAGCTATTAGGTACACGGAACATTGTAGACCTGAAACTGTACCAACCAAGAATTGATTAATACCACAGAAAGGGTAATTTGTACAGTAAATATAGAGTGTAAGATTTAAGGATGTGCCATGTTGCGATGCTTTTGCCTGACCTGTAGGTTGTTAAAGAAGTTGTCATTAATAAGTAATTAATTTTGATTAAATGATTTAAGAGTAACCGATTAATAACCAATTGAAAAATCCAAGCTGGTAGTTTAAGTTTTCAGCTGAGTCACAGTAGATAAAGGAATGTAAACATGCTTTTGTAACTAGCTGTAAGATTTCATAAACATGTGATTAACTAGTCATTGCCGATGTACTTACATGCTGTTTTAAGTTTCAGGCTAGTACATGCGTGTGATGATGGACAGTGTCGAGTTATCCACTGTGATAGTGTTAATGGACTCCTTGAGATTACTCGGGAGTGAGTTTTTCCGAAAGAATTCAGAGAAACGGACGTTCTGGAGATGCCGTTACACAGGCGAGTGAGATCAAGCGTGCCGCACAGGCGGG
This sequence comes from Schistocerca cancellata, assembly GCF_023864275.1. Lineage (NCBI taxonomy): Eukaryota > Metazoa > Arthropoda > Insecta > Orthoptera > Acrididae > Schistocerca > Schistocerca cancellata. Next base: position 1,135,924,860 of record NC_064626.1, on the reverse strand, counting down.
CGCAACAATACTGGCGAGGCGGTGCCGCTGTCGGCCCTTGTGCCGCTGTCGGCATTCTTTGTACTTGCGGGTACGGAAGGCGGAGTTGTTTTTCTTCCCGGACAGCCTATGTGAAAGAATTATGTTGGCAATATTTATGTTTTTGTCGATCTGCTCTACATTATTTTCTTGTTTAGCGTTAAGTGGACTCTCATGACGAGAATATTAATTATGAAAAGGTTATATAAAATGTGTATTCTATGTAATTAATTATTAATTTGCGTATTTTGATATGCCTGTTTTTATGACCATGTACTCTGTTTAATTTTGTAAATAGAATTCCATTTCTTGATACTGCTAGGAATTTTGATGATTTTAGAATAGCTAAACCATTTTCTATGTTTTCTATGAATTTTAATATGTTGTCAACCTGTTTTCTTTTGTGTAAGATGACAGAGTGGAATAAGATCAGGAGTGTCTCCACTCAATTATTATGGTCTAAAAATTGATTTATGGTTAATTAGACGAATGCTAAATTTTGTTGATGTTTTGAGCATATGCATTTCCGCTGTTTCTTTTTTGGGACATTTTCTGAGTCTGTTTAGGTTACACGAACATCCTCAGACAATGTGGGGTACATGTAATGCCGGAAATGCATATCCTCCTATTTCCATCTATTGTACTATGAATTTTTTCCTTATTTTGTTACCTGAATAAATGACATTTCTGTGCCTTTATATATTGTAATTGTTTTACTATTTGTATATATATACTTATGCATCTACATCGATGTATAATTGGTTTGTTTTGTAAATATTATTTGTATTTTACGCTGGGTCTTGCCTAGGGAAAACAATGCTATCGAACGAATACATCGATAGGTTGTGTGGAGAACCAAAGTGTTTAGGATCTTTGGGAGGGTTAACTCTGCCGCGTGGAGCGCGGGCAGAGCAGAGGGAGTCTGGCTAGAGTAGTGCGGTTGAGCAGGTGTGTTGTGTGACGCTCCCGCGAGTTGCCGCACTTTCGGGGTTTGGCAGCATGTAATTGAGCTCGACTTGCTATGATAGTTTCTGACACAGTGTCGCGGACGGGAAGCATTAGCTGGCGCACATCAAGAGCCTGTTTTGCCTGGTGACAGTGTCGAGAAGAAGGCGCGCCAACATCCAGCTTCTGCAACAGCGACGGCCGACAATGAGTGACTGTCGCCACCTCCTCGACCGACGACTTCAAACCTTCAATCAACCAACAAGGAAGACTGGAAGCACGTGAAGATTTAGAACTGTATGGCAGACCTCAGCTTTTAAAATTGTTGCATCACAAAATTACAGCAACTTAGTATGAACCTTTGTTGCTCATTGTCCCAATTGCATTACCGAGCAGGGTCCCTTCCTTTTCCGAAATGAACCCGAGTGTTGTTGAAATTCAGACGCCAGCATTAAAATAATATCATTCCATTTCACTGCTTTAATTTCAAAGTTCAGTTAAAGTATTCATAACTGGCTACAATATTTAGATTACACAAGCACAAATTAAGAGTGCGAGTTTCGTTAGCATATTTTAGCTTACCTGTGACTGCAGCTCAGCTTGGTACGTACTAAATTTTACTATTGTTAATTGTTCAGAATCATTTAATTCAAGTTCAAAGTTAAATCTCTTATTTCTAAATTGCGTAGATTCAAGTAGCTTTTGAAATGATTGTTGAGGTAGCCCAAGACTAACCGTATTTTACTGAATTTCGATGTTCTTCAGGAACAAAGCTCACTATTAATTTCAGTCACTAAATTAACTTTAAATTTTCTGGTTTTATTAATTCTTTTGCTAAATTAAGTCAGAGTGTATGCGAAATTTATTACTTATGACATACCTTCAGTTTTCACACTACACGTGTCAACCTTCAGTTGCCACGCTGTTAGTGCTAATTATATGAGCAATAACCTTTTTTTTCAGTTACTGTAGTAATTGTCCATAGGACTGTCGACCGTAATTTCTCCCAAATCTCAAATATCTAATTACCGCTAGTTAACTGTTAACGTAACGGCCGCACATTTACTTTCTTTATTAACTTTACCCCTTTTCAAAGTTAATTTCCACCAGTTTCATTTGCATTTTTCCTTTCATTTAGATTTAACCCTTTCCTCCCTCTTTACCGACAGATTAACTTCGGTGACGATTGCTTTTCCCAAATTTCCATTAGGTACACGCGGTTTAATTTTTCACTGTCATTAAGGTCGATAAGTGAGGAGGAGGTTACAATCTGGTGACTAGGCATACACTTTTGGCTGCTGATTGTATCTGTTAATGCTGGTGGCAAACACACAGTGTGTTTAGGCATGCGACCAACATATACAAGGTTAGCTGAACCTGCTCACACGGTTGATGCATGTAATAGCGGAGCTTTTGAAGTGTGTAAACTGTTTCTGTAATTGCTCAAACGTTAAATAAAGCACCCCTGATTGTGGAAATAAGTAAATCCAGCACTTGCATGGTCAAAAAATACATTGTAATTCGTTTAAAAAATGAATCCAGCATCTCTGCAGTGCAATTGTTAAAAAAGTCTCTCTCTCACACATAATTGTGCTAGTAGTTCAACATTCTTAGATTTTTGAATTTCCTGCCATTTTACTTAAAACAAGCAATTTGATGGTATATGAGTCTGTGCAATCCTTCGTCTGTTCCAGGAACTGCCAAGGTGAAGGGTGGTACTTCCAGCCGCTCGGTACCACCATCTTCGATTGTCTGCGATTGACGAATGGACTAGTCGCACCTTGGTGAATCACTGACTTCCCGCCATGGGCAAGTGGGCTACTTCCACTATCTACTTAATCTTTGTTTGTCAGGGGGAGCTTGCTGAAAAAAATGGTCTGTAATGGAATAAATCATCCTAGGCATTTCACAGGTGTGCTAGACGTCCCCTCCATAGTGTATCCTGTAATAATAAATGAGCCTGAACCTGGTGCCAGGTGTAGGTGTGCGCTAATCAAAGCCTAATATCTGTGCCAAGGCCTTTGTTGGGGGTGGAGTCAGGGTGGTTATAAATTGTCTCCGATCGCTTGTTTGTCCTAGACCATAGGTGATAGATGCAGATATTGTAAGCCAAACCGCACTGTCATCTTTGAGGTGGGTGCAGGGAGTCATGAATTAATGTTTTCTCCGGATGACAGGGGGCAGGGGGAGTAATACATCATGCCGCATTCTTTTGTCTATAGGGGGAAAGGGAGATCCAGCAAAAATGCAGTGTGTGTGGGCACTCTCCTAGTTTCCCAGCGCACCTGTCCCAAAAAGCTATACCGTTTATGTCCGATGCTCCTAGTATTGATGTATCGTCCACATCTATACAGTATACAGTACATTCCCATTATTGCAAGTGGGTTCCTATTGTCCTTTACCGATCCTAGACACCCTTTGATCTTCTTGTCCAGATTGTGAATAATCTTTACAGAGTGCTTACGCAATATACACGACCTACTCTGTCGTTGCCATGGGGATGTGTGGCAAAAATGCAGTACAAGACATTTATTCTTGTGACGTGTCACTTCGATGAGTTTTACGTTGCGTTGTTACGCGAGTGGTGGAGTACCCACTGCTTTTCAGATGCAGTGCCCGGGCGATTTCAGTGCGTTTTTCCTCAGATTTTTCTCGAGAAAAAGTACGGAAGGCCATTTCAGTGTTTTCAATATTATTTTCAGTGAGTAAAGTTCTGGGATGTTAGTAAAATTCTGTTTTTTCGAAGGGCAGTACGTCTGCTCAGCGGTCATACTCTTACGCTGACCACTATGTGTGATATCTGAGCTGAGCAAAACCGCCAGCTAGCAACCTGGAAAGGTAAGAGTTGCAAGATAACTGTAACGCTGACAAGAGCATGATTGTATTGGAGTTTCCGACAAGGGAAATGCGACCTCTGTAATGAAGAGCGAGAATTATAACAGAAAATAGGTCTACTAGACCCGACAACGTATCGAAAGCTAATCGCAATCTGAATCTAAAGATTACACTGACCACGAAACGGTTAATTAATTCATCATCTCTCTTAACGAACGGACACGGGAACTTGTGCAACACGAAAACCCTAACACCTAACAAGGCCGTATGCAGAAATTTATCCAAGAAGTGGCTATAACGGAAAAGTTTTATTTTTGATACAACTGATCAGTTTAATTTGAGAACGAGTCATGCACCAAGTTAAAAAAATTTGACACGGATTACACGTAGCTTATTGTATTCTAAACGTTTGATCGTTATTTACTCAATATTTTTTTGGTGATAGATTATTGCTTTACATTCAGGTGACAGGCATGGGAGAGCGATGTGCATATATACAGATGACGGTAGTATCGCGTATACAAAGCATAAAAGGGCAGTGCATTGGCAGAGCTGTTATTTGTTCTCAGGTGGTTCATGTCAAATAGTTTGCGACGCGATTATGGCCGCACGACGGGAATTAACAGATTTCGATCGCCGAATAGTAGTTGGTGCTAGACTCATGGGCCATCATAATTCAAAAATCGTTGGGGAATTCAATAATTCGAGATCCACAGTGTCAAGAGTGTGCCGAGAATACCAAATTTCAGACATTACCCCTCAGAAAGGACAAAGCAATGGCCGACTGCCTTCATTTAACGACCGACAGCAGCGGCGTTTGCACAGCTTCGTCAGTGCTAACAGACAAGCAACACTAAGTGAAATAACCACATAAATCAATGTGGGCCGTGCGACGAACGCATCCGTTAGGATAGTGTGGCGAAATACGGCGTTAATGGGACATGGCAGCAGATGACCAACGAGAGGGCTACTGCTATCAGATTACTGGAAAACCGTGGATCGTCATGGGTCCCAATTTCAGTTGGTACGAGCTTATGGCGGGGTTCGAGTGTAGCGCAGACTCTACGAAGCCGTGGACCCAAGTTGCTAACAAGGCACTGTGCAAACTGGTAGTGGCTCCATAATGGTGTGGGTGTGGGTGTGGGTTGTGTTTACGTGGAATAGACTGGGTCCTCTGTTCCAGTTCAACCTATAATTGACTGGAAATGATTTCAGTCGGCTCCTTGTATACCATCTGTAACCATTCATGGACTTCATATTTCAAACAACGATGGAATTTTTATAGATGACAATGTGACATGTCACTGGGACACAATTATTCGCAACTGATTTGAAGAGCAATGTGGACAATTAGAGCGAATGATTTGGCCACCCAGATCGTCCGACATGAATCCAAACGAACAGTTATGGGACATACCGAGAGTTCAGCTCGTGAACAAATCGTGCACTGCCAACACTCAACAAATATGGACGGCTATATAGGCAGCATGTCTCCGTAGTTCTGCTGGAGACTTCCAACGACTTGTTAAGTTCATGCCACTTCGCCGGGCAAAATGAGGTTCGACAAGATGTTAGGACGTACCCTACAACTTTTATCATTTCAGTGTAAAAGTATTTCATTGGTCTATCTGAAGTAATTCTTTATTCTTAATATGAATGTAGAGAGACAGGCGAAATACCCTCAGACTTCAAGAAGAATACAATAATTCCAATCCCAAAGAAAGCAGGTGTTGACAGATGTGAAAATTACCGAACTATCAGTTTAATAAGTCACAGCTGTAAAATATTAACGCGAATTCTTTACAGACGAGTGGAAAAACTGGTAGAAGCCGACCTCGGGGAAGATCAGTTTGGATTCCGTAGAAATGTTGGAACACGTGAGGCAATACTAACCTTACGACTTATCTTAGAAGAAAGATTAAGGAAAGGCAAACCCACGTTCCTAGCATTTGTAGACTTAGAGAAAGCTTTTGACAATGTTGACTGGAATACTCTCTTTCAAATTCTAAAGGTGGCAGGAGTAAAATACAGAGGGCGAAAGGCTATTTACAATTTGTACAGAAACCATATGGCAGTTATAAGGGTCGAGGGGCACGAAAGGGAAGCAGTGGTTGGGAAGGGAATGAGACAGGGTTGTAGCCACTCCCCAATGTAATTCAATATGTATATTGAGCAAGCAGTAAAGGAAACAAAAGAAAAATTCGGAGAAGGTATTAAAATCCATGGAGAAGAAATAAAAACTTTGAGGTTCGCCGATGACATTGTAATTCTGTCAGAGACAGCAAAGGACCTGGAAGAGCAGCTGGACGGGATGGATAGTGTATTGAAAGGAGGATGTAAGAAGAACATCAACAAAAGCAAAACGAGGATAATGGAATGTAGTCGAATTAAGTCGGGTGATGCTGAGGGAATTAGATTAGAAAATGAGACGCTTAAAGTAGTAAAGGAGTTTTGCTATTTGGGGAGCAAAATAACTGATGGTGGTCGAAGTAGAGAGGATATAAAATGTAGACTGGCAATGGCAAAGAAAGCGTTTCTGAAGAAGAGAAATTTGTTAACATCGAGTATAGATTTAAGTGTCAGGAAGTCGTTTCTGAAAGTATTTGTATGGAGTGTAGCCATGTATGGAAGTGAAACGTCGACGATAAATAGTTTGGACAAGAAGAGAATAGAAGCTTTCGAAATGTGATGCTACAGAAGAATGCTGAAGGTTTGATGGGTAGATCACATAACTAGCGAGGAGGTATTGAATAGAATTGGGGAGAAGAGGAGTTTGTGGCACAACTTGACAAGAAGAAGGGACCAGTTGGTGGGGCATGTTCTGAGACATCAAGGGATCACAAATTTATCATTGGAGGGCAGCGTGGAGGGTAATAATCGTACAGGGAGACCAAGAGATGAATACACTAAGCAGATTCAGAAGGACGTAGGTTGCAGTAAGTACTGGGAGATGAAGAAGCTTGCACAGGATAGACTAGCATGGAGAGCTGCATCAAACCAGTCTCTGGACTGAAGACCACAACTACAATAACAACATTAATGTAGATGTGGAAAACGTTCGATAAAACCATCAGACTGGTCGGTAGAACCAACTCTTAACAGCCTGGGGCTCGAACAAAATTATCTCCCTCTCTCTGTTTTGTCACTGGCAACTAGACTGCAGAAATCGTAACTCTACGACTGGGTGTCCTGCAGGGTTGTATCCTATATAGTTTAAGAAGGTCCGAACGTCTTTTCGACCTTGATATTTCACTATCATTGAGCACAAAAATTTGTATTTGATTTTTGTATTTGGCCCTGCAGATGAAGTACAGGTGAGTACACTTACAGAGAATGGCCGTGTTGCCGGCCTGAGTGGCCGAGCGGTTCTAGGCGCTACAGTCTGGAACCGCGTGACCGCTACGGTCGCAGGTTCGAATCCTGCCTCGGGCATGGATGTGTGTGCTGTCCTTAGGTTGGTTAGTTTTAAGCAGTTCTAAGTTCTAGGGTACTGATGACCTCAGACGTTAAATCCTATAGTGCTCAGAGCCATTTTTGAATGGCAGTGTTCTTCATACTCTGCTACAATCGCTCTACCATGTAAAACTGAAAAGGGACTCAGCAAGCTGTAATGGGTCAAAAGTTATCTTCCTGTTGAGCTTGAGCTATGCGCAAAGGGGTTGTTCTCGTGCGAATTTGAGGTGGGTGTCTGGCAAGCAGTCACATTTATAAAGTGGTAAGTTATGGAACTGTCCGTTTTTGTAGCTCTTTAAGGACCGTGCAAGAAAGCAACATAGAAAAGATCGGGGCTCTGTGTCTGCAGTGTTCTGTAAGGAGTCACATCCCCATGGTTCCAAAACAATGCCGAAACCGCAGTCACGAAAATCAAATGGCACAATTTCCCTTGGACGACCTGACAAACAAATAATTTGGTATTTACTGCAGCCAATGTGTTACCCCTTGCTTGCGGCTGAGTAGAATCACAGACAATCATTTCTAGAAATTCGTGAGAATTTTGAAATTAATGAAGAGTATGCCACAGATTCTAGAAGGAGGCGACAATGCGGACGCTTATCGCTTACGCCACCTCAGCTGTATGGGTTACCAGAAATGTACAGTTAAGACCCATTGGAAGCACTACTGGTTCACCGACGTATACACTGACATAACGCTTGGTGCCTCAGCTTTAGGTGCGCCTGCGTAAGGTCGACACATACACAAAGGGTACAATTGATTGAGAAACTGAAGAAACTAAAACTTACATCAAACTAAATCTGGGTCAGCTCTAATGTTGTTTGTTTGTTTACCCAAGGGGCACTCAGTGACTCTCTTGAGCATATTGCTTCCATTCTTCCGAATGATATCACCAAGCACATTCGTGCATCTCTTAGTACGAGCTACTAGTGTGGTGTGGCTGTTTCTATGAATAGCAGGAAGGTATCGCCATGTGGTACACGTTTATAGATGACACCTTCGTCATGTGGAGCCATGTTGAGGAACAGCTCGGTGACTTCCTAAGACATATGAAAAGTCTCCATGACGACATATGATTTATTATGGAGATATAAAAGGATCGACAGCTAACATGGGCCACAACGTGTGTCGAAAACTGGCTCGCACAGACAAAAATCTGAGCGAATTCTCAATTAATCACCAGAGCCGGAAAAAATGAATGATTAATACACTCATCACACATGCAATACAAATACGTGAGCCAGAACACACTGGATGCGAGATGCAACATCTGAACTGGATTCTGAGGAGCAATGTACTCCACCAGTTCTGTACAACTGCCATATATCCCTAGTGTGACAGAAAGAACCAGACATTTATTGTGCAAAGACGGTTTAAAGAGTATTGACAAACCGACCAAGATGATTAAAGAGTGTCTCAGACCATGAAAAAACCGAAGGAAAGGGAGTGTCAGGAATATACTATACATCGGTACCTTGTAACTTACATGTGGGAAAGTCTATGTTGGAATAAATGGATGATCCGTCAATACCAGGATCACCGAATACAAACGATATTGCAGGTAGCGGCAGGTGGAGAAATCGGACGTGGCAAAGCACACAGAGTGTGAGATCGACCACATTATAAAATTATTTGACACGGAAATTCTTACTGTGGATAAGAGCTATCACGGCCGCTTGTTCAGGAAAGCCATAGAAATCAACAAAAATATACATAGCTTCAATAAGAAAGACGAAAGTCAACATTGAACGGGTCCTGGATTCCCGTGCGACAGCGAACGACCATTGCAAGTAGCCAGGGGAGATGTCCTGAGACATCGACACGACAGGTGACCAACAGTGGAGGGAGGACCATTGACAAAGTCAGCCACTCGTGTTTTTGAATGGTCAGGAATATCATTTAGCGAACGTCGATTGAAGATCCTGAGACAGAAAACAATACGTTAACAAATGTTCACAAATGCCTGAACAATTTCATTGTTGTTTAAATTATTTTACAGAGGGTTACAGCAATAAACCATAATTTTTTAAATAGTACAATATTTTTTTATTGTTCATCTGATGTACAAATAAGCTTCAATCAAATTTCTGTCTATTTTAGAAAGAGGTCTGGAAACTTTCAAAGTTTTACAGGTCGATGCAACATGTTGTACATAATTGATTGTGTTCAGATGGCTATTCTGAGGGCGGAATGTTATTTTAAGTGGGTTATTCAAACGAGAGCCGATTTTTTTGAATACAAAACTCTAGACACCTTATAAACGGCGTGGAAGGTTGTCGCTCCATGACACCAGCAACTTTACATCTCGCCCGCAGGTCGTCAGGAAGGCGCATTCAGTTGTGTGTCCAGGGAAATGGGCACTCGTTTGAACAACTCACTTAAATGAACATTCCGCCACCCGAGCAACCTTCTGAACGCAGTTATGTGCAGAAAGCTGTATGCAACCTTAGAACTTCGATCTTTTCTAGTTCCCTAACTAAAATTTATAGAAGTTTCACTTTAGCTAACATGTACACAGTTGTTTTAAATACATAAGCTACAGGCTAGACAGCCGGCCGCGGTGGCCGTGCGGTTCTAGGCACGTCAGTCCGGAACCGCGTGACTGCTACGGTCGCAGGTTCGAATCCCGCCTCGGGCATGGATGTGTGTGCTGTCCTTAGGTTAGTTAGGTTTAATTAGTTCTAAGTTTTAGGGGACTGATGACCTCAGATGTTGAGTCCCATAGTGCTCAGAGCCATTTTTACAAGCTAGACAAAATAACGTTCTATTTAAAACAACTATAATGGGTTTTTGCAACTCTCTGGAACATAACTAAATAAACTACGTCCGTCGGTCCTTTAAAAGGGTAAAGTTTTAGCGTTTAGTTATCTAAACAAATGTTCCTTTCACTTACTATACTGTGAGCTGAAGAGAAAAAGAAAGGCCCTCTATATTTGAACTCTTAATGAAGTAACAGCTCACTTTCAACAGCGCTGAACAATCACAACAATTAGACCAACAAATTAAAATGTTTTAAACAGAACAATATTTTTTCCATCATCTAGCCGATGTACTTAAACCAACCGTGTACAAATCAATTTAAATCAAATTTCTATTTTATTTCTTAGGTAAGTAGCAGCTTACTTGCAACAGTGCCAACCAATCACCATGACGAATGCCGCCTGCAGTAGCTGGCAGTCTGTAATTTTATCAGTTTACGATGCAGTCATGCACGTCTCTCTTTGTCACCTTGTAATGCTCTGAATTCTTCTCTGCCTCTCTCTTTTAGTGATATCCAGTGACAAGCAGCGAATGTCAATGGATTCCTACCGCAACCCGTATCGCTCTCATAAGTGAAGCAAACAACCTCAAGGCATAGTTCTTGTATTTGTATTATATTCATAGCCACAGCCTACTTTCGACTTAGTGATGACGGCTCAAAAGTGCTGAAATATGCTACGGCAAGAAAAATAAAATATAAAAAAATTTCTAGACCGTTCGCATACGCGAAGTTGTTGTTAGAGCGTACTAAAACCGTAGAATGTTTATTACGTTTCATCAACACCCTGGAGATTTCACAGTATATAATTCGGCGGCATTGGCACGTTTCCGGTTAAGGAGACAACCGCCGTTCCCAAGAGGCCCTATAACGTGGAAATTTGCTGCCGTAGTTTGTAATGTGGTTACTCTCTTCCCTGGCCCGGGGCGCAGGACTTGATCCCACGGGAGAAAGTGTCGACACACGGAGAGACGGTCTCATAGTGAGGTACCCACAAAGCGCCAGAAGGACAACGGTGGAACTGTGACCCCTTTGTGACTGCACTGTGCCGTACTGTTTCTCTGACATCCTGAGAGACCAGACAAGCTGGTGCGTCTCGCTTTGTCAACTTGTAAGCTTTAAATTCTTTGTTTCTCCTCTTTCTGCTACTGATAGCAGTGCCATGCCGCTAACATAAATTTGTCATATAATATTTTCCTCTCCACTGTTATTCTTTCACGTTTCAACTACGTTTCTTTTTTCTTTCTTCAGGCAACTTTGCATTTCTTCGCTCGCTGTCTCTACCTTGGAAACTTAATTTCGACACTTTTCTTGTGATGATATTTCTTCCTGCCGCTTCTGCATCCGTTATTGTTTGCATTACTAAATCTTATTAAGCTTCCCTGATACACGTTGTTATTAATTCATTGTTACAAAGAAGTGTGAATATCTCTTTTGTTAAGCAATGATCCTTTACTCTTTGTAAAGGTCCAAAAAATGTCAGTCTTTGTTCCACTCACTTATTCTGTTATTATTTGTACAATACTGGCAATTAAAATTGCTACACCAAGAAGAAATGCAGATGATAAACGGGTATTCATTGGGCAAATATATTATACTAGAACTGACATGTGATTACATTTTCACGCAATTTGGGTACATAGATCCTGAGAAATCAGTACCCAGAACAACCACCTCTGGCCGTAATAACTGCCTTCATACGCCTGGGCATTGAGTCAAACAGAGCTTGGATGGCGTGTACAGGTACAGCTGCCCATGCAGCTTCAACACGATACCACAGTTCATCAAAAGTAGTGACTGGCGAATTGTGACGGGCCAGTTGCTCGGCCACCATTGACCAGACGTTTTCACTTGCTGAGAGATCTGGAGAGTGTCCTGCCCAGAGCAACAGTCAAACATTTTCTGTATCCAGAAAGGCCCGTACAGGACCTGCAACAAGCGGTCGTGCATTATCCTGCTGAAATGTAGGGTTTCTCAGGGATCGAATGAAGGGTAGAGCCACGGATCGTAACACATCTGAAATGTAACGTCCACCGTTCAAAGTGCCATCAATGCGAACAAGAGGTGACCGAGATGTGTAACCAATGGCACCCCATACCATCACGCCGTGTGATACGCCAGTATTGCGATGACGAATACACGCTTCCAATGTGCGTTCACCGCGACGTCGCCAAACACGAAGCGACCATCATGATGCTGTAAACAGAACCTCGATTCGTCAGAAAAAATGACGTGCACCCAGGTTCGTGTTGAGTACACCATCGCAGGTGCTCCTGTCTGAGATGCAGCGTCAAGGGTAACCGCAGCCACGGTCTCCGAGTTGATAGTCCATGCTGCTGCAAACGTCGTCGAACTGTTCGTGCAGACGGTTGTTGTCTTCCAAACGTCCCCATCGAGACGTGGCTGCACGATCCGTTACAGCCATGCGGATAAGATGCCTGTCATCTCGACTGCTAGTGATGCGAGGCTGTTGGGATCCAGCACGGCGTTCCGTACTATCCTCCTGAAACCACCGATTCCATATTCTGCCAACAGTCATTGGATCTCGTCCAACGCGAGCAGCCACGTCGCGATACGATAAACCGCAATCGCAATAGCCTACAATCCGACCTTTATCAAAGTTGGAAACGTGATGATACGCATTTCTCCTCATTACACGAGACATGACAACAACGTTTCACCACGCAACGCCGGTCAACTGCTTTTTGTGTATGAGAAATCAGTTAGAAACTTTCCTCATGTCAGCACGTTGTAGGTGTCGCCACCGGCGCCAACCTTTTGTGAATGCTCCGAAAAGCTAATCATTTGCATATCATAGAATCTTCTTCCTGCCGGTTAAATTTCGCGTCTGTAGCACGTCATCTTCGTGGTGTAGCAATTTTAATGGCCAGTAGTGAATATTCTGATTTATTTCATCATCGCTTCTTAATTTATAAGCCTCTGTACTTCCTATCGTATCTAACATAGAGTGTCCCAGAAGGAATGGTAAATATTCAGGGATATGACAGGAATGATAATTCGAAGCAAGCTAGTACACAAGAGCTCTAAAATGCATATCTGAAGAGGTATGAACACTAGTTCAGTAAAGCGTTTAACAACAGCGAAGATGAACAATTGCTCATAGCTCTTTATGTATGCTTTTTAGAGCCTATGTTTGCTTGACATTTTTGGTTCGAACGGTCGTCCATATTATATTCCTGAGTACTGACTATTTCTCCTGGGACACCCTGTATTTTCTCCATAGCTCTTGCCCTTGATTTTCTAGTTTATCTACATTGCCCGACGGAAAAAGTGAAACTTCCAGAAGGGGAGAAGGAAACGAACCGAAACTTCACGGGTTGAAAGGGTTTCATTTCATTCCTTTTGCCTTTGTCCCAGTTCAACGCGGGGTCGACCTTGATACTATTGATTTGGCGTTGTTAGTGTCAGATGGTGGCCAGATGCCACAAGTACTTTATTTCAGTAAATTAAATGAATCAGAGTCTGTGTCCGTATGGGTTAAAGATGTACTGAATTGTGCCAATATTGAACTTGTAGGTGATGTAACACATTATTATAGAAACTGAAATAAATTTCCTGGTCTTTCCTTGAGAAAAAAAAATAATAAATATTAGACGACAGCAAAATACAAACCTATTGGGTCATGGCAAATGACCCGTCCCAAGTCATCCAGATACTGATTAACCAACAAATAGATACTTTATTTCACTTTCCGTCCGTATGGGTTAAAGGTGCACTGAATTGTGCCAAGATTAACGATGTAGGTGATGTAACACATTACTATAGAAACTGAAATAAAGTACCTGTCCTTTCCTTGAGAAAAGGAGAAAAAAATAATAACTAAATATTACACAACAGCAAAAAAGAAACCTATTGGGTCATGGCAAATGACCGATCCCAAGTCTTCCAGATACTGATTCACCAACAGGTCTTAATCTTGGCACAATTCAGTGCACCTTTAACCCATATGGACACAGACTCTAATTCATTTACTTTACGACGACACCTTGTCCTAAGAACCAACGGGATTGTATACATATAGTAAGATGAACCAGGATCTCTGTTACACACTTCACATATCTGAAATGTACGATAAGCAATAACTTCACAGCTGTTAAAAGTCTGCAGCCCTGATACCACTTTACCACCACGAACTAGAGCCACAGATACCTAACCATTACCATGTGCACTAATATCAGCATTAGTAAGAGTAAAATTCAGTACACATTCACAAAACACTGAAGGACCATCAAGAATAACTTGCGCTCCTACTCCGCTCTTCATAGTAATAGATATATTAACAATAGCTTTATATGCTGTAAGGCACGAACGCCTTCTGCTCCTAAAATAACGCGGCATAACCAGTCTGCTTATCGTACATTTCAGATATGTGAAGTATATAACAGAGATCCTGGTTCATCGTACTATATGTCTACAATGCCGTTGGTTCTTAGGACAAGGAATCGTCGTAAAGTAAATGAATCAGAGTCTGTGTCCGTATGGGTTAAAGGCACACTGAATTGTGCCAAGATTAAAGTTGTAGGTGATGCAATTGCAAGTGATGTAACACATTACTATAGAAACTGAAATAAAGTACCTGTCCTTTCCTTGAGAAAAGGAGAAAAAAATAATAATAAATATTCCACGACAGCAAGAAAGAAACCTATTGTGTACCCCATAGACTCCCTCCCCCGCCCCTGGGTCCGAATTAGCGTAGCCCAGCTGTCTGCGTCCGGTGTAATCCATGGAATAGTGCAAACATGTTCAGATGTCTGCGGGTCGTGTAACTGAGGGGGGGGGGAGAAGTGGGGACCAGCCCAATATTCACCTAGTGGGATGTGGAAAACCACCTAAAAACCACATCCAGGTTGGCCAGCACACTGGCCCTCGTCGGTAATCCGCCGGGCTGATTCGATCTGGGGCTGGCGCACCTACCCGAGTCCAGGAAGCAGTGCATTAGCGCTTTTCGTTAACCTGGCAGGTTCACGGGTTTGTAACGCCGGAAATGCATATCCTCCTACATCCATCTATTGTACTATAAATTTTTTCCTTATTTGTTACCTGAAAATATGACATTTCTGTGCCTTTATATATTGTTATTGTTTTACTATTTGTATATATATATTTATGCATCTATGTAGATGTATAATTGGTTTATTTTGTAAATATTATTTGTATTTTACGCTGGGTCTTGCCTAGGGAAAACTATGCTGTCGAACGAATACATCGATAGGTCGTGTGGAGAACCAAAGTGTTCAGGATCTTTGGTAGTGTTAACTCTGCCGCGTGGAGCGCGGGCAGAGCAGGGAGAGTCTGGCTGGAGTAGTGCGGTTGAGCAGGTGTGTTGTGTGACGCTCCCGCGAGTTGCCGCGCTTTCGGGGTTTGGCAGCATGTAATTGCGCTCGACTTGCTATGATAGTTTCTGACACAGTGTCGCGGACGGGAAGCATTAGCTGGCGCACATCAAGAGCCCGTTTCGCCTGGTGACCGTGTCGAGAAGAAGGCGCGCCAACATCCAGCTTCTGCAGCAGCGACGGCCGACAATGAGTGACTGTCGCCACCTCCTCGACCGACGACTTCAAACCTTCAATCAACCAACAAGGAAGACTGGAAGCACGTAAAGTTTTAGAACTGTATGGCAGACCTCAGCTTTTAAAATTGTTCCATTTGCATCACAAAATTACAGCAACTTAGTATGAACCTTTGTTGCTCATTGTCCCAATTGCACTACCAAGCAGAGTCCCTTCCTTTTCCGAAATGAACCCGAGTGTCGGTAAAATTCAGACGCCAGCATTAAAGTAATATCATTCCATTTCACTGCCTTAATTTCAAAGTTCAGTTAAGGTGTTCATAGCTGGCTAAAATATTTAGATTACACAAGCACAAATTAAGAGTGCGAGTTTTGTTAGCATATTTTAGCTTACCTGTGACTGCAGCTCAGCTCGGTACGTACTAAATTTTACTATTGTTAATTGTTCAGAATCATTTAATTGAAGTTCAAAGTTCAATCTCTTATTTCTAAATTGCGTAGATCCAAGTAGCTTTTGAAATGATTGTTGAGGTAGCCCAAATCTAACCTTATTTTACTGAATTTCGTAGTGCTTCTGAAACAAAGCTCACTATTAATTTTAGTCACTAAATTAACTTTCAATTTACTGGTTTTATTAATTCTTTTGCTAAATTAAGTCAGAGTGTAGCGAAATTTATTACTTATGACAAACTTTCAGTTTTCACAATACACGTGTCAACCTTCATTTGCCACGCTTTTAGTGCTAATTGTATGTGCAATAACCTTTCTTTTTCAGTTACTACAGTAATTGTCCATAGGACTGGCGACCGTAATTTTCCAAAAATCTCAGATATCTAATTACCGCTACTTAACTGTTAACGTAACGGCCGCACATTTACTTTCTTTATTAACTTTACCCCTTTTCAAAGTTAATTTCCACCAGTTTCATTTGCATTTTTCCTTTCATTTAAATGTAACCCTTTCCTCCCTCTTTACCGACAGATTAACTTCGGTGACGATTGCTTTTCCCAAATTTCCATTAGGTACACGCGGTTTAATTTTTCACTGTCATTAAGGTCGATAAGTGAGGAGGAGGTTACAGCTTGAAAGGGTATACGAAGTCATTTCACTGAGCTGACTCATATTCTTTTGAGCACAGATAGGGGACGTTTCTGGCTACAGGACTAGTTCACCAGCATACGGACAGTTCATAGACATGCATACCAAGTGTGGACGAGCATTGCTAAGTTGAAAAATTGCACCATGGTACTCATGGTACTGTCGCACGGGAGGCAACATATGCGGATGCAGTATGTACGTGACACACTGTTGGAGTTCCCTCAGTCGGTACCAGTCGTGACCCTAAGTCAGATGCGCGGGATCCCCACACTGTGACCTCAGGAGTAGTGTTGCTGTGCCTGTCCGGACCTTTGAAAGAATGGGGCCTCTCTTCATGTCACCGCCATACTTGCTGACGATGGTCTTGACGATAATAACTGAACACGATGCGACGTCATGCGACTTCCTTGTCACGGTTCCATTATAAACTAAGCCTTTTGTGTTGTGGTGTTAACGGGAGCTTGCACATGGGCCCTTTAATTCCGTGTGTAGGCAGCTGCCAGTCTCTGGCCAATGATGTGGGATGACACATTGTTGCAGGAAGTCAGCTACTTGTTCTCGGATGGCAGGTGCAGATGTGAAGGAGCCATGATGCTCTCCCTGCAGAACGCGGCAGTCTTCCCTTGTGATGGTCAGACGTGGTTGACCAGAACCTTGAAGTTGAGTAAGCTTGCCCTCAGATTCCCATGCACTCTAATATCGGGCCACTGTCACATCTGCGTGCCCCGCAAATATGAATATTGCCCGATTCGACCAGCCAGTTAAATGGAGACCCACCATGAGTCTGCTTTCAAAGACTGCCAGTGATCGCTCAACATTTGACACCCCTCGTACACCCTACCAGGCCTTGTAACAACACCAAACTAGAACAACACTAATGCACCCTGGAGTCCTTTCTACCTGTCGCAGAGAATTAGAGCTCGAATCATTTAAACAAGTACCGATGGTGTGTAAGTGTACGAAGTTATATAGACATTTGATCGTTATTCTTAGGAGGTGTAATTTTTAATTTACTGTTAGGTAACTGTAGAACAAGGACTATGAAGTTTCAAAAAACGGCTCTGAGCACTATGGGACTTAACATCTGAGGTCATCAGTCCCCTAGAACTTAGAACCACTTAAACCTAACTAACCTAAGGACATCACACACATCCATGCCCGAGGCAGGACTCGAACCTGCGACAAAGCGGTCGCTAGGTTCCAGACTGAAGCGCCTAGAACCGCTCGGCCACAGCGGCTGGCTATCAAGTTTCACTACCGCACTGTAATATATTGTTTTTCGCATTTCTAGACTTCTGCTTTTTGTTGTATATATGATTTGTTATTCGACATGTTCTTTCCATTTTATTATCCTGTCATTTATGGCAGTTCTTCCTAATCAATTTTCTTGAATTAACTGACCTAGACACGGGTCAGTATGTAACGTCCCCCTTCTTAATTGGCCTCCTGGATTGCAACATAACTGACCGTGATCGCATATGCCTAATGAAATTTTACTGTGAGTAAGGCTGTCATTACCGAAGGATAATAACACCGGTTAGTCGCAGGAAAGTGTACAACAGACCCTTCTAAAGGAATAATCTCTTCTAAACTTAAACTAAATACTGATGATAATTTTGAAATGGGTGGAATATAGTGCAATCGCTCACGAACCGCACAGAGGGTATGGGGTGGAGGTGGGAGGGGGTAGGTACCATGTAATATTTACTACAAAATTTACTGATAATACAAAGAAAACAGTGATTAGCTAAAAAGGGGATAATTAAACGGTCGCCAGCCTGCTGGCGCAATGAATCTCCAGACTTCTAAGGAAGGTAGTGGCATTGAAATTGACGCAAATAATCACTGGCGTGGTTGTTACGCCAGAAGGTTGTTACGCTGTTCCGCTGCACAACAGTTCACGAGAAAATAAATGAGTCAGAAAAGACTGAGTTTGCAGCTACTTACTTTCAAATACTAAATGTTGTAGGTAAAGTTTAATAGAATTATTGGTTAAATAAATGACTGAGTTAAATTAAACTTTGTTACCAGAATGAGAATTTCACTCTGCAGCGGAGTGTGCGCTGATAGGAAACTTCTTGGCAGATTAAAACTGTGTGCCCGACAGAGACTCGAACTCGGGACCTTTGCCTTTCGCGGGCAAGTGCTCTACCATCTGAGCTACCGAAGCACGACTCACGCCCGGTCCTCACAGCTGTACTTCTGCCAGTATCTCATCTCCTACCTTCCAAACTTTACAGAAGCTCTCCTGCGAACCTTGCAGAACTTTGTTATGTAAAAAATTACTTTCAGTATATCAGTGTAACGTAACGCAAAATTTAGAGTAAGGGGAGCAATCTACTTTTGATTATTGAAAGACTGAAGCGAATTTACTTTAAGCAAATGAGGAACTGATTTTACTTTTAAAGGAACAACAATAAGATATAGCCAGCAGAAGTCATTCCCTAAGTTAAATACAGAATAAATGAAATTGCGCACTATAAATTTGTGCTGTATCTTTAGTTATTAGTTTTTCCAGTGAAATTTTACCGTAATTTAAGTGAATGAAGTTAATAATTAAGTATGCGAATTATTCAAGCCTAAAAACCGAGCGAGGTGGCGCAGTGGTTAGACACTGGACTCGCATTCGGGAGGACAGCGGTTCAATCCCGCGTCGGATCATCCTGATTTAGGTTTTCCGTGATTTCCCTAAATCACTCCAGGCCAATGCCGGGATGGTTCCTCTGAAAGGGCACGGCCGACTTCCTTCCCCATCCTTCCCTAATCCGATGAGACCGATGACCACGCTGTCTGGTCTCCTTCCCCAAACCAACCAACCAACTATTCAAGCCTCTTTTATGCAATACAAGAATGAACAGTTACTGAGGCAGAAAATTTAGACTGAAAGTGGTCACTGGCAAACACACAAAACTGTCAGTAAATAGTAAATCAATTTTCATATTCATACGACGCTGGGTGATTGCATGGAAAAGAAAGGGACTTTGCCTGGTAACAATGTCTGAGGACAATGACTACACAGGTGCCCTACATGTTTTAACTATTGCAGGTTATTGTCCAGGTCAGACACACTCTGTGAAATGAATGATGCTGGGTAATGCTTACATAAGTTTATAATTTTTCACTTAACAGTCTTACGATGTTGTAGACGACGACAGTGCTGAGCTGGCGTTATTGCTACTGCTGCTGTTGCTATTCGATGATAGCCCCGACTCGTCTCCAGAGCCACGGATAATTATGGGACAGGCAATAGCTAGAATTGCAGCTTCCTCCAGTTGTCCACTCCTACCGTGTGCTCAGTACTCGCAGGTTAAAGAATCAGTCGCGTCTACACTGACGCGAGCTTATCTGCACATCGCGTCGGCGGGAGCGCCCAACAAACACTTCCGCACTCTTTCATCGCTCAAGCTGCTCTGCCTCCTCTCTGCACGCAATGCGACAGACTCTCCATGGGCAACGATAAACAACGAAGCAGCTTCTGCCATTTTGTCGTTACTATCGATACATTTACATTAAGTTCCCCTGGCTATTACCCGGCAATTTACAGTATTGTCATTATAATTACAATCAATTATATACATTCACAAATAAATACGCTATTACATCGATTACGTATTAAATGTAGGTCCTGTAATAAAGCTTACAGATTCAGAATCAGAGATATAGTACAGGCTGTCAACAGATATTAAACGGCGACAATTCTGGATGGTGCAGAAAGTGTTTTATCCGCATTTTCGGTGTTAGAAATGCCCCCAAAGGGAGAAGAGAGAATTCGCTACATCAGCTAGAACGGTAAAACTTAGTAGAGTAAACCACAATAAAATAAGGACTTGCACACAAAAATTCCTTCCTTATAATGGATTTTACTTCCTTCCGCGTAAATTTACAACTCAGTTGAACATGGAAATGTTGTAAACTCTGCTTAATAAACATGTTAGACACAAACGTAAAATAACTTATTACTACCTGATGTACAATATATGCGATTTCTTTTACGGAAATCAGTTTTAATAATACTGTTTCTTCACGTTATTTATCTCGAATATTTTGGAATAATTTACTTGAAATACAGTAAATACAGTAAATACAGTAAAGGAAACAAAAGAAAAATTTGGAGTAGGTATTAAATTCCATGGAGAAGAAATAAAAACGTTGAGGTTCACCGATGACATTGTAATTCTGTCAGAGACAGCAAAGGACGTAGAAGAGCAGTTGAACGGAATGGACAGTGTCTTGAAAGAAGGATATGAGAAGAACATCAACAAAAGCAAAACGAGGATAATGGAATGTAGTCGAATTAAGTCGGGTGATGCTGAGGGAATTAGATTAGGAAATGAGACACTTAAAGTAGTAAAGGAGTTTTGCTATTTGGGGAGCAAAATAACTGATGATGGTCGAAGTAGAGAGAATATAAAATGTAGACTGACAATGGCAAGGAAAGCGTTTCTGAAGAAGAGAAATTTGTTAACATCGAGTATAGATTTAAGTGTCAGGAAGTCATTTCTGAAAGTATTTGTATGGAGTGTAGCCTTATATGGAAGTGAAAAGTGGACGATAAATAGTTTAGACAAGAAGAGAACAGAAGCTTTCGAAACGTGGTGCTACAGAAGAATGTTGAAGATTGGATGGGTAGATCACATAACTAATGAGGAGATAGTGAATAGAATTGGAGAGAGGAGAAATTTGTGGCACAACTTGACTAGAAGAAGGGATCGGTTGGTAGGACATATTCTGAGACATCAAGGGATCACAAATTTAGCATTGGAGGGCAGCGTGGAGGGTAAAAATCGTAGAGGGAGACCAAGAGATGAATACACTAAGCAGATTCAGAAGGATGTAGGTTGGAGTAGGTACTGGGAGATGAAGAAGCTTGCACAGGATAGATTAGCATGGAGAGCTGCATCAAACCAGTCTCAGGACTGAAGACAACAACAACAACAAATACTCCGTAATCATGGGATGTAGTACTGCGATGTATCTATCATTGTGCTAAATTAGGAGAGGATGTTTTCACGCCAACAGTGACTCCAACAATGACTCGGTCGTATCTTCTACTAATACTGGTCAGTGTGGAGCAGCTTCACGACCGAGGCACAGACATGAGACTGAGATCTCCACATCAGTCGTGTAATATATCACGAAATAACAGGATAAAATGATGTGTATGCAATTCGTTGGAAATTATATTCTGTCGAGGTGGAGAATGTATTCAGAGGCTACCACAGATAAATCCAAAGCAGTTGATCAAGAACTTGGTGAGACCATCGTATACCCTCAAATTAGGAAAAGTGCCTTGCTAGCATAAATCGGCATCACTCAGGCGCGGGTGACGGGGGAGGTCAATCACCTGAGCGGTCTGTCTTTGAGGACGAGGCTACGACCGGGAATATCGTCATGGTTAGTTACATGTGGATAAAACGAAAGAGGGAATACACAGTGCAGTTTACGCATGTTGAACTCGTAATGCACTGCACGTACCTTCGTCTGATTCAAAAATCGTAACAATTAGCGAAAAAATTGTAGATAAAGGCAGCATAGCCTCCTGATTGGCCATTGTGTATCAAAGAGGAGGACAGTTCAGAATTGGGGGAACGACGACTGATCTGAAAAAAAAAGAACATGTTTCAGAGCGAAAACAAATGCGTAAAGTAGGCGATAATTTAACCATTTTGCAACTCGAAGCTGATGACTTTACGGATTTTCTAAGTGGTTGCATTGATTACCCACCACATTAACAGTTGCAGTATCTAAAACGCTTATCAATCATTCAGTTTAACAACATGTTATGGTTACCCTATGACGATTCGTTTCGTAGTGGTTTATTTATTCACTTCACTGAGTGGAGCGGTAGCAAATGTAACGTGTGTGGAGAGTGCTTCTGCTCCACAGTAGTGTACTGAACTGATTAACTACTTCAGCTGCTGAAAAAGTACTTTATTTTACCCCAGGACCGGTTTAGGCTTTTAGATTGATACCATTTTCTGGTGGAATCTGGAAGTTGTGCTGTGTTGAAGCTAAAAGACATCTAGGTTTTCTTTTTTATATACCTCTTTAAAAATGAATTGCCCACATCATTGTGCAGAATGATTAAAGAAGGAATAAATATTGTGGTAATAATTATTATTGAATTGTTTTGGTCTGGTTAGGATTATAAAGGCTAACTCAGGTTGCATTCTTTTATCGACGTCATAGCGTTATCATTGTTGAACAAGCCTACATTGATTTGATTTTTTTATGTTTCGTATGACGGAGCAGCGTAGCAATTCCATTATTTTCGTCGAAAACTGGTCAAAAAGTGTGCAGCTCAGCGTGACTGATAGTCATTTAAAGGACGGTTGATTTGGTAAGTTCAGTATTTCAGCCACACACCTCCTGTCCCATAACCTGCATTCCTAGACGGCTAAAGCGGTGACCGGGTCAGCCGGGGCACGTTGCCTGTCTGACGCCTTATAGGGGCAACAAAAGCCTAGTATTCAGTATTTCATAAAACTATTGACCTAATTTAAAAGAGGTATAATCCTACGTTAAAGGTTTAACTCAATAAGAAACAGCGTAACTAACGACGCGTGGATTACTCAGATTATGTTCATCCAGTATTAGAGAATGAGGGTGCTTAGCGACTTCTAGCGCACTTCGCACGTAATTTCAAATCTCTTCGAAACTATTTCTCGCTAATATTCTCGCACAAAATAATGAAAGGAAAACGTTTAATCACTTGTAACATTTTCGCAATTCGTGCAGAAGAACTGCAGCAACACACATAACTTTTATTACTACTTTACTACTAACTCTATTCACAAAACATTTCTTACACAGCATCAACATATACCACCGAATCTACCTGCAAATTGCACGATACATACACGGTGACCCAAAAGTTCGTTAACATTTGTAAATTTACTAATTCACGGAATAATGTGGGTGGAGAGGTAAAACTTGACGCACACACACACACACACACACCTAAATTTATACTGGGTTTTACTGAAACCAAAAAAAGTGCAAAAACCGGTCAACAGATGGCACGGGACAGCAACAGGTCAGTGACGCCGCATAAGTATCGTGTATAAAAGGGGCTGTTGTGAGAGAGGGAGACATCTCCGGCGGTACTCCGCAACGATACCGCCCTTCGATTGTGCCATTCCAGCACTAATCGAAGCGCTAGGTTTTCAGGTGCCAGCCAGCCAGCCAGTCAGCCCTCCAGCAGCAGCAGCAGCAGCGGCCCCGGCCCCGTCCGCGACAGCAGCAGCAGCTGCGGCATTCCTGCCAGCCGTCGTCGGCGTCAGCGCCAGCGCCAGCAGCGTGGGACTCTGGTCTTCGTCCGTCTTCGTCTTCATCCATCTTCGTCTTCATCCGTCTTCGTCTTCGTCTGTCCCCAGTTTTTTCCTTTCCTTTTCGTCCTGCGCATTTTTGTTTATCTCTGTCGTCATGTCAACCCCCACCACCACTTCCACCACTACCACCACAGCCATAGTTTATACTTCCCCCTCCGCCGCCACCCGCACCATTACATGGTGTGCCCAGTCATCCCACTCCCTCCTCTTCTCACTCTCCCTTCGCCCTCGCTCTTTGTCGCCCCCTCTCCAGCTTCTTCCTCCCGCTCCTCTCCCTCTGATCCTTCCCCCCCCCCCCCCGGGATGACATTGATGTCTCCTCGCCTGGGCCTGCTCCCTCCGCCTCCTCCTCCTCCTCCTCATCCTCCTCCTCCTCCTCTTCCCCCCACTTTATACAAATACCTCCTCTCCCGTCCCGATCCTTCCCTTCTTGAGGCCCGGAATCTCTCTCTCCTCCTCCGCCAACACTTCCCTGGTGCCCCCATCTCTCTCCTCACTCCCAGATGGGATTCCATTCTCATCTCCTCCCCCAGCCCCACCCTCCATACTGACATCCTCTCCCATCTCCCCATCACCCGTTTTGGCCCCAATGCCTCCCTCACCCCTGCTCCTTCTCCATCTCCTACCCGCCAACCCCAATCCCTGCGTTCCCGCCGACCCTCACTGCCGTGATCACTTGGCTCAGTCCGTCGGAGGAGGAGGTGTTGGCGGATCTCAAGGCGCATCCCACGCTGGAGGTGCGGGCGGTCCGCCGCATTTTCAACTCGGCCAGCCCCACCCGCCTTATGCGGGTTTTCTCCAAGGACGCCCCCTCCATTGACTGTCTCCTGAAGGAGGGTGCTCTCCTCTTCAACCAGCGCTATAAGGTCGACCCCTCCCATTCCCCTCCTCAATCCCTGCGCTGCCAGAGGTATCTGCGCTATAATGCACACCCAACAGCCGAGTACCGCGAGGCCCCCACCTGCCTGCATTGTAGGCAAGCGCACTTCCTCCGGCAGTGCTCTAACCTTCAATCCTCTCTCTCCTGCAATACCTGAAATCTCCCCCATCCCACCTACTCCCAAAAGTGTAAAGCCTGACCGCCTCCCACCACTCCTGAACTCACCGTCCCTGTCTGTCCTCCAGACGCCCCCACCCCTCCTGGCAATTCCCTTCGTCCCCCCCCCACCGCTGAGGACATCATCAGGTTCCTCACCATTGTCTTACAAAACGTCCACCCTTTCCAGCGCCCTCACACCCTCCAACAGGTCTCCCTCGCCGCCCGTTCCATTTTCCACTCAAAAATGTATGCCACCTATTTCAACAACCAGGCCCATTTCACCTCCCGTATTGACACCCTTGTCTAATTCCCTGTCATGGCGTGACAGCACCATATACTTTTCAACAACATCCGCTCCCTTCCTGCCAATAAGAACCTCTTTCTGCACACCCTTGCCACACACTGCATGGATTCCTTCCTCCTCAATGAAACTTTCCTCCAACCCCACCACACCATCCACACATCGCCCTACCTCCTTCACCGCTCCGATAATCCCCTCCTGATTGCTCATGGTGGAGTTGCCATCGGTCACCACCACCAGATCACAGTTCGGCTCCAACCTCTCCTTCCCAACCCCAGGTGCGAACACCTGATCCTTAGTCTCTTCTTCCCTGGCCTTACCGTCACCTGCACCACCATCTATGTCCGCCCTAACATCCCTATTCCCTTCGACTTTCTCTCCCACATTGACCGTACCTTCTCCTCCTACGGGATCGCCGCCGACCTCAACATCCATAGTCGTTCCGCCGCCCAGTGACGGCGGTGGCATCGGTTCCTCTCCTCCCTTCAAGGCGACCTCATCCCCATCCCCCAGCACACCCGTCCTGAATCCAACTCCACTCCCGATGTTATCCTTTCCTCCCCTAACCTCCTTGGCCGCATAACAGTGGATGTCCTTGAGCCTATTGGTAGCGACCACCTCCCTGTCCTCCTCACCATTTCAGACCGTCGTCGACCCCGCCCCGACCCTCGTAATGACCCTCCCCCAAAGTACGTCCACGACTATTCCCATGCCAACTGGAATGCCTACCGGAATACCCTCTCCACCCAGGTCGATAGCCACCCCTTCACCTACCACCACCCTGACGATGTAACCTATGCCGCCTCCTTTCTACAGCAGACCTTGTCTGAGGCCGTGGAGGCCCATGTCCCTACTGTCGCCATCCACCCCCACCGTCCTACCTTACCCTCACAGGCCGTCCTCCTCCTCCGTGAATCCCGCCGTCTCTACCGTGCCTTCCTCCACATGCGTGACCCGGACACACTCCGACGCCACCGGCAACTCCAGCGACACATTCGAAATTTGCTCACGGCTAAGAAACGCCAGGACTGGCGACAGACATGCACCTGTTTAAATGCTACCCTACCTATAAACTCGTCCAAGTTCTGGTCAGCCTTCCATCGCCTTACTGGAACTAAACCCTGCCCCTACTATCCTCTTCTCCATGATGATCACCCCCTCGCTGACACCCTTAGTAAGGCCAATCACTTTGCCTCTTACCTCTCCGATGTCTTTTCCATCCCCGATGATCCCCAGTTCGATTACTCCCGGATGTCCGTGATTGAACTGACACCTCTGTCCCTCCCCTCGCACCATCTTTTCCAGTACTTGGACAACATTGCACACACGGAACTCAATGCCCCTGTCACTACACAGGATCTCATTGCTACACTCCGCACGAAACGCAACACCGCTCCTGGTCACGATCGTGTCACCTACCGTCACCTTCGTGAAGCTCCTGTCTCTTTCCTCTCCACCCTGGCCAGGCTCTACAATGTAGTCCTGTCCACCGGTTACTACCCCGACCTGTGGAAAACCTCCTGTATTCTGATGTTCCTTAAACCTGGTAAACTGCTGTCCGCCGTCTCCTCCTACTGTCCCATCAGCCTTACCTCGGTCTTCAGCAAGGTCCTCGAATCTATCGTCACCCAACGCATCCACCAGCATCTCTGCCAGCACCACCTCCTTCCCGTTACCCAGTGTGGCTTTCGGCCGTCCTTCACTTCCAACGGCCTTCTCCTTCACCTCACTCATCTCCTTTCCGAACAGCTTAATTCCCGTCGCTCCGCAATCTTCCTCTCCCTGGACCTCGAACGTGCTTATGACCGCGTATGGCATTCCAGTACCCTCTTCAAGCTCCAAACCTTCGCCCTTCCCATTAACTACGTCCGTCTAATCGGCTCTTTTCTCTTCCACTGTCCTTCCTACGTCACCATCCATAACACGGATTCCTACACCTTTTTTCCCTCCGCCAGTGTGCCCCAAGGCTCCGTCCTCTCTCCCCTTCTGTAGCTTTTATATACAGCGGACATGCCACCGCCGTCACCCCCCGCCCACCTTCTCCAGTTTGCCGATGACATCGCCTTCCTTGCCCTTGCCCCCACCCTGCAGCGCTCCCAACGCCTTCTCCAATCCCAAAAAAAAAGAACATAACCTGCTCACCATAGTGGGTTCAAAATAGTTAACAATAAACAAAATGAAACGTGTATTTTCTAAAGTCACTATATCCTACTGTTGTGTGAAATATGCAGTTCTGTTCACTGTTCGTAGTTTCACACGCATAAGTTCCTGAAAGTTTACTAAGTATCAACAAGTTTGTATTATTTTTGATTAAGTGTCTTAGGGTGGAATCATCTTGAAGCAATTCTTCTTCTCCTTGCTGCAGCTCAGCGTCCTTTTCTCCATCAAACTGGAGCTCAAATTTTCTTACAACTAATTGGTATTCTGAGAGTCTCTTCCTCCAAGCAGTACTGATGCTTCCAATGTTGTATGTTCCTATTCTCCCACACGCCACTTCGCAGTGTGTCCATGAAATACTTATACACTAGTCCGTTAATTAATAATTGTCACTTAGCCTACTCGCACAGTACTTGAGTCTTTGATGTTTGACTTCACCTCATTACGACACACGTAAAAGGTCATCTACTGTACTTAAGATACATATCATTTCAAGTCTTTGTGATTGTATAGTCCTTTCTGTCTATTTGAGTTGGGATGGACCAAGAAAGAACTATTTTTATGTGGTGTACCAAAGATCACAAATGGTCCTGAATATAACGGAAACCACTTCTCTATTTTTCTCTTTAATAATGATGACTTCGGATAATTCCTTACTAACACCATATCTCCCACGTTAAATTGTTGAGTATTCTGTAATCTCCAGTTGTGTGATTCTTGCCGTTTCTGTGCATTCTCGTATAGTGTGACCAATGCTTGTCTAACTTTGTCCTCCCAGTCTTCCGGTTCAGTATTTAGTTTTGGAAGTGGGTTGACCCAACTATTGTTCTCTTTTGTTTTTAATGTGAGTTCTGCTGGAGTAAAACCTGTCGATAAATGTGGTATGTAGTTTACAACACTTTCAAACGGCTCTATATATTCTACCGACTTAGTTTCTTTAGCTGAGCAGTACGTCCTCACAAAGCGATTAAACTCGCGGAACACACGTTCCGTGGGATTACCTTTGGGGTGGAACTTCTTCCAGGTAACACTCGTAAAATTTGAGGCATTGTCAGAGAGTAATGTTTCTGGCGTTCCGAAATGAGGCATGTAATCATTTCCAATCAGTTTACTATCGTTCTCGTGGCTGTTGTTTTTGTAGCAAATAGCTTTACAAACTTAGTAAAGTTATCTATCACTGCTACGAGGTATTTGACCCCTCCTCTGGCAGTTGGCAGAGGTCCAGCGATGTCAATACTTAAAAGTTGGCGCGAAGCAGTTGGAACAATTGACTGCATTAATGTCTGCGATGATAAAGCACACGGCTTTACGCGTTGGCAAATGTCACATGCTCGCGTCATCCATAGGATCTTTCTATATATGTTATTAAAATGACAATACATTCTTAGTTTCGCCAGGCACTTCCTTGAACCGAAATGACCCCAAACATTATGTGTATATATTATTAACTTTTGCTCACATTGCTATGGAATACATACTATCCAGACCCCCCAGGGGATCCACAACTCTTTTGTGGATACGTGCGTGGCGAGCACAGGACCCTGAGATAATGTGGCCTTCTTTCCTTTCCGGGCTGCATACCTTCCCTTTCCGCATCCTTCCCCATCCCCCATCTTCGCCCCCCCCCCTCACCTCCGCCTCTTTCCTTCCCTTTCTCCCCCTCTGGGAGTATGTTTTGTGCCTTCGTCCGGAGACGGACGCTCGAAAATGTAACACATTCTTTGCTTTCTCTGCTTGCAAGTCTTCATCCTTCCTTTGTCCTTCTCTTTTCTTTACCTCTTCTCTTTGCCCTTTTCTCTGCTGCAGCGTTTGAGACCTCCCTTCTTTCCTTTCCCTTTGTTTTTTCCCTTTCTCTTTTTTCCTCCCTGTGCGTGTCTGAAGGCCGACCCACGCATTCCATGTGTAGCCGGTGACGGGGTAACGCGTAATTCCCCGCCCCAGTTATACAGGTAGGACACGTACATACCCCCTGGTAATGGCCAGGCCCAGGGAAGGGTGATTACCCGATCTGATACCTTCAGAAAGTGCCGATTGATCCCTCTGTCCGTTTCTCGGGAGGTGTGACCTGAGGTGTGAACAATCACCTAAGGCGGGAGTGCCCTCAGAGAGGGCTCCCACAAGGAAGGAGCGCGCCATCTGAGACGCCGGTAATCATGGGGGATACTTTCGCAATTGTTTCCTCATCTTCTACTATGTCTGCTCACAAGCGTAAGTTCAATGAGTCTCAGCCACAGACAGTCCTTCCATCATTGCCACAGTTCCTTGTTGTTTCTCGGTCTGACGAAGGTCACGACTTCTCCACAGTCAATCCTTTCATTATTCAGAAAGGTGTCGACGCAATTGCAGGTCCTGTAAAGTCTTGTTCCAGATTATGGAATGGCACC
This sequence comes from Schistocerca cancellata, assembly GCF_023864275.1. Lineage (NCBI taxonomy): Eukaryota > Metazoa > Arthropoda > Insecta > Orthoptera > Acrididae > Schistocerca > Schistocerca cancellata. The sequence goes on along the minus strand of NC_064626.1, from coordinate 1,135,895,011 downwards.
TTGTTGTTAGAAACAGTCAGTGCCCTCCAGGCACAAAAATTGCTGCGTACTTCACTGCTACGCACCTTCCCTGTCTGGGTGGAAGCGCACCGCACTTTAAATTCCTCACGTGGGTTCGTTTATACACGCTCCCTCGATGGATTGTCCGACGAGGAAATTCAACACTACCTGTCTGACCAGGGCGGAACGGCTGTTCATAGAGTCATGAAAAGGGTTGACACAAACATCATTCCAACCCGTACTGTCTTTTTGACATTTGACAAAGTTCAACTCCCATCGAAAATCAAAGCGGGCTATGAGATAATTTCCGTTCGCCCTTACATCCCCAACCCCACGTGTTGCTATCGGTGTCGGCGGTTCAATCACACCAACCAGTCCTGTTCCAATCCGGCCAAATGTGTTATGTGTGGCAAGGATGCCCATGAGGGTGCTTGTCCACCTCCATCCCCTCGTTGCATCAACTGTATAGGTGACCACGCTGCTTCCTCTACAGATTGCCCCATTTTTAAAGACGAAAAGCTCATTCAGGAAATCAGAGTGAAGGAAAAGGTGTCGACCTTTGCTGCTCGAAACATATTCGCCAGTCGAAAGCCCACTGTGCTCTGTCCTTGCCTCTCCTCGGCCAACAAAGTAGGCGGCCACGCAGGCTTGTGATCTCACCTTTAGTGCCACGGTCGTCAGATCGGCCAGCGCAAAGATCGCCCTTTCAAACTCCCCACTTTCGCCTGCTCACTCTATGGCTCACCCTTCATCGGGTTCTGCTAAATCTCGAGCCCAAAAGTCAGACACCAAGACTTCCAAAAGAGAGCATATTCGTGAAGATTTTTTACGTACCCCAACTTCAAAACCATCAGTTCCTCCTTCATCTGAACATCATGTTTTCAAGAAGGCTAATAAGAAACCCAGTTCCTCTGCCAAGGCGTGTCTCATCTACAGCACCACCTGGCGGTAACAGCCCTCGGCCATCTTCTGTGTTGCCGAGGCGCAATGCTGGCGGCCGATCAACCGGCCGAGCGCTGGTGGCAGGAGCTGCTCCTGAACAACCTATGGATCAGGATCTTCTGCCTTCGGTCGAATGCCGTTCCATGCTGTCAGTCCCAAGCTCTGAGCAGTCGTTGAGTTGACGGCAACCTTGGTCACATTCCTCCATTTTCTGTTCACCTTTTGTCCATTATCCACTGGAATGTCCGCGGAATTCGAGCCAATCGGGATGAATTGTCGATCCTCTTACGATCCTACTCACCGGTCATCTTCTGTCTTCAGGAAACAAAGCTGTGTCCCCACGATCGCTTTGTTCTCCCCCATTTTCAGTCCATCCGATTTGATTTCCCCTCTGTTGAAGGCACTCCAGCACATGGAGGACTTATGATTCTTCTCCATGATACTCTCCATTGTCACCCAATCCCCTTAAACACTTCCTTCCAAGCTGTCGCCGTCTGTCTTTCCCTTTCTGGATACACCTTCTCTCTTTGTACTGTATACATTCCATCGTCCACACCAATGGCACGAGCTGATCTCCTTCATCTTCTTGGTCAGCTTCCACCCCCACCCCCCCTCATTTGGTGGTTGGGGACTTCAATGCCCACCACCCGCTTTGGGGATCTCCACGTCCATGTCTGCATGGCTCACCATTGCTAGACGTCTTCCACCAAGCGGATCTTGTTTGCCTCAACACTGGGGACCCTACATTTTTGTCTGCCTCCACGACAAATTTCTCTCATTTGGACCTTTCGGTCTGCACTGTTCCGCTAGCTCGGCGCTTCGAATGGTTCGCCCTTGATGATACACACTCGAGTGACCACTTTCCATGTGTCCTTAGACTGCAGCCTCCACTGCCATATATGCGCCCGCGACGCTGGCAGTTTGCCCAAGCCGATCGCACACTTTTTTCGTGTCTAGCGACATTTGATAACCGTCACTTTCCTAGCGTCGACGATGTGGTCACACATATTACAGACGTTATTCTGACAGCTGCGGAACGTTCATTACCACGCACCTCCGAATTGCCCCGGCGCCCCCCAGTTCCTTGGTGGAACGAGGCATGCCGTGACGCAATACGTGAGCGACGACGTGCTCTTCGCGTTTTCCGCCACCATCCTACTTTGGCACTTTGGCCAACTGTATCCGCTATAAGCAGTTCCGTGCGCGATGCCGTCGCGTCATCCGCGATAGCAAGAAGGCAAGCTGGGACTTCTTTACTAGCTCATTTAACACCTTCACTCCCTCTTCGGAAATTTGGAGTCGGCGTCGACGGTTCTCAGGCGCGCCTAGTTTCTCCCCGGTCTCTGGCCTCACTGTCGCGCATGATACGTTAGTGGACCCCGTCGCAATTTCTAACTCATTGGGCCAACACTTTGCTGAGATTTCGAGCTCTTCAAATTACCCGCCAGCGTTTCTCCCGAAGAAACGTGCAGCGGACGTGCAACCTCTTGCTTTCTCCTCTCAAAATCGCGGAAGCTACAATACTGTTTTCTCCATGCGGGAACTCCAACATGCACTCTCTTCTTCTCGCTCCTCCGCCCCAGGACCGGATGGTATCCACATCCAAATGTTGCTGCATTTACCATACCATAGTCTGCGTTACCTCCTTCGCCTTTATAATCGAATTTGGACCGACAGTACTTTTCCCAGACGATGGCGGGAAGCTATCGTCGTTCCTGTTCCGAAACCTGAAAAGGACAAACATCTCCCCTCTAGCTATCGCCCCATTTCTCTCACGAGTAGTGTATGTAAGGTTTTGGAGCGTATGGTGAATTGCCGTTTAGCTTGGTGGCTGGAGTCCCGCAGTCTTTTAAAACCTGCCCAATGCGGTTTCTGAAAGCATCGTTCTGCAGTTGACCATCTTGTTGCTCTCTCCACTTATATCATGAACAATTTTCTCCGGAAACGCCAAACAGTAGCAATATTTTTTGATCTGGAGAGAGCATACGATACCTGTTGGAGGACAGGCATCCTCCGCACACTGTTCTCTTGGGGCTTTCGAGGTCGGCTGCCCCTTCTTCTTCGCGAATTTATGGCAGAGCGCACATTTAGAGTGCGGGTGAACACTACTCTCTCCCGTACTTTCTCCCAAGAAAACGGGGTACCCCAGGGCTCCGTGCTAAGTGTTGTACTGTTTGCCATTGCCATAAATCCAATTATGGACTGTCTCCTTCCCGATGTCTTGTGCTCCCTCTTTATGGACGATTTTGCGATCTACTACAGCTTTCAACGGACCAGCCTTCTTGAACGACGTCTTCAAGGATGTCTCGATCGCCTCCACTATTGGAGCATCGCAACAGCCTTCCGCTTTTCTCCCAGTAAGACCGTTTGTGTTAATTTTTGGCGTCGTACGGAGTTTCTTCCACCTTCCTTACATCTAGGACCTGTCAACCTTCCGTTTTCGGACGTCGCTAAATTCTTGGGTCTTATGTTTGACAGAAAACTGTGCTGGTCCTCCCACGTTTCCTATCTTTCGGCTCGCTGTCTGCGATCCTTCAACACCCTCCGTGTCCTGAATGGTACCTCCTGGGGAGCGGACCGAGTGGTCCTACTCCGCCTCTATCGCGCCTTAGTGCGCTCGAAATTGGACTATGGAAGCATGGTTTACTCCTCTGCTCGGCCGTCTATTCTTCGGCGTCTCGACTCTATCCACCACCGTGGATTACGTTTAGTGTCTGGAGCTTTTTACACCAGCCCTGTGGAAAGCCTTTACGCTGAGAATGCTGAACCTCCGCTGTCCAATCGGCGAGCAGTCCTTCTGAGTCGTTATGCTAGCCATCTGTCTTCCATGCCTGCTAATCCGGCCCATGACAATTTTTTCGACGCCTCCTTGGATTTAGGGTATGCAGGCCGCCCTTCCTCCCTACTACCACCGGGAGTCCGCTTCCGTCAACTGCTCCATTCTCTTTCCTTCCGCTTTCCTAAAACCTTCTTGACAACTTGGGGTACAGCACCGCCTTGGCTCCGTCCCCGGACCTGCCTGCTCCGTTACCTTTGTCAATTTCCCAAGGATTTCCTTCACTTGTCTATCGTCGGGCATTTGCTGCTCTATGTGCACAAATGAAGGAAGCCAATTTATTTACACTGATGGCTCGAAAACATCGTTAGGTGTAGGGAGTGCCTATATTGTTGGCGACACCCCAAATCGATTTCGGCTTCCCGACCAGTTTTCGGGTTATACTGCGGAGCTTTACGCTGTTCTCCAGGCTGTCCAATACATCCGTCGCCATCAGCGGATACAGTATGTTATCTGTTCAGATTCTCTCAGCTCTCTCCTCAGTCTCCAAGCTCTGTACTCTGTCCACCCTCTGGTCCACCGGATTCAGGACTGCCTCCACTTGCTCCACTTCAGGGGCGTTTCTGTGTCGTTCCTCTGAATCCCAGGACATGTTGGTATCTGTGGAAATGAGGCGGCCGATATAGCGCCCAAGGCTGCAGTCTCTCTTCTTCGGTCAGCTATTCGCACTATTCCCTTCACTGATCTGCGGAGTGTTTTATGTCGTCGTGTTGTTCTTTTGTGGCACTCACATTGGTCGACACTTCCCAATAATAAATTGTGGGACGTGAAAGCTCTTCCCTGTGCTTGGACCTCTTCCTCCCGGACGCGTCGTCGGGAGGAGGTAATTTTAACTATACTCCGGATAGGGCACTGTCTTTTTAGCCATCGACATCTTTTAAGTGGTGATCCTCCCCCACTCTGTCCCCATTGCTCTCAGCTGTGGACGGTAAGACACCTTTTACTTGAATGCCCCTATTTTACTCCATTACGCGTCCGTCTACAGCTGTTGCCTGATATATCTTCCATTTTAGCAGATGACACGGCGCTCAGCCGATCGCGTTCTCGAGTTTATTAGTGCCAGTGAGATGACGTCAGTCATTTGAAGCTCTATTTGGGGACAACCAACCCCCTACTATAGTGGTTTTTTACGCTTTCCTTCTAATTTTAGTTTCTCAAATTTTTTGAGTTTCGTTCCCATTTCTGTCTTTTCCTAAGTCACAGACTGGGCGCTAATGACCGTAGCAGTTTTGCGCCCTAAAACCATAACAAAAAAAAAAAAAAATACTAGCCAGTTTCATGAATCCTCATGTCTTCTAAAGAATAACACATCCTGATGTAACATGTAATATTTATGCAATTTCGAAGTAGGATCCGTCCTCAGTTGATCCTTGATCTCGTGCCAAATATTGTCTATATCCTGTTTTTGTGCCATATTTTTACACATGTCTAGAAAATATTTACGATTAACATTGTCCGCCATTAGTAACACTTTAAATTCCGATGCTTGCTCTGTCAGTTCACTAAATTGAGGTAAACTTTGGGGTAGCCTAGACAAAGCATCTGCTACAATATTATTACTTCCTTTGATGTAAATAATCTGGAAATCATACTCCTGCAACGCTAATGTCCATCTTGCCAAACGTGCATGGAGAAGTTTACAGGTCAGCAAGAAACTCAAAGCCTGATGATTACAGTATACCCGAACGTGTCTACCATAAACATAATAATGAAATTTGCGAAACGCCCACAACACTGCCAATGCTTCAAGCTCTGTAGTGGAATATGCGCGTTCGCATTCCGATAATACACTATGAAACGTCCCCTTAGAAAAATTTATACACGACTGTGCTTAACCTGACACACAATATTATTTAGCGCAACGCAATCTGACTATCAAAGATCCCTGCAAAAGAATGGCCCTGAGTAACATTAAACTATACCTTTCAGAAATCACTTACCTCACAAAAATCTTCGTTACTCGAACTACTGCAATACAGCGAGCGCCACTACTGCCAGCTAAATAAAAGATTCAAACTACGGAAGGCACTAACTACTGATAGAGATAGTTAGCAAATGAAAGATATTAATAGAGAACAAACAATGTATTTACCTTAATATCATCACAAGTCATAATATATGTAATTTCAAAACTCCGCCATCTCTCTCCTCACATCCACCACTGCTGGCGGCTCACCTCTAACTGCGCAACGCTACGCGCTGTTCACATCCAGCTGCCGCTGCCTAACACTACAATGGCAGACAACAATGCAAACTAGCCACAGACTGCACACAGCACAGCCAGTGATTTTCATACAGAGCGCTACGTGGCATTACCAATATAAAAATCTAAACAGCCTACTTACAACACGACTTGCGAAAGATATTATTTTTATTTGCTCGTGTCCGTCTACTGTTTCTGTTTGAAATAAACACGCACCTAACCCAGTACATGAAGCATCTGAGGTTATGCAAAAATCCTTACTCAGATCTGGATGGTGCAAGATTTCAGTATTTAACAAGCAATGCTTGATCGTGTCGAAATCATGTGCACACTGGTCAGTCCACACCCACGGCGCATTCTTTTTCAGAAGCCCCAATAGATGTTCGCTGTTAAGCCGTTGATTAGGCACGAACTTTCGGAGAATGATATGGACAATTTCTGATAGCCTCGAGTTTCGTACTATCCGGGAAGATTACTTCTGATTATACTGTATGTCCTAGAAATTTTATCTCCGTCTTTCCAACCTTGGACTTCTTAAGATTAACCGTAACACCTGCAAGTTCAAATTTGTGTAACACCAAGTTAATTAGTTTGATATGCTCGTCCCACGTTGGTGAAGCAATCAATAAATCGTCCACATAGACAGTAACTTGCTCTGACAAATCCGGGCGTAGGACAGTGCAAGACCATTAATAAAGACTCCGGCACTGACATTCAATCCGAATGGCAATACTCTGAATTGATAGCTTCTTCCCCTATAAATAAATGCTGTATATTTCCTAGATCTTGGCGTTAAGACCACCTGCCAGTATGACGCGCGGAGGTCGAGGCTTGATAGATACTTTATCCCATGGAACTTCTGTAATATTTTTTCTAGATACTCAGGCCGCGTCCTGACAGGCATAATAATTTGATTAATCCGGCGAGCGTCGAGAACCAACCTTACGCTTCCATCGGATTTCATTAGCGGTAAAAGTGGATTACTATATGGTGATAACGAGGTCTCAGTAATTCCTCGTTCCCGCATTCGTCTAATTTCTTTTGTTACTGCTTCCCTTTTCGCGCTGGGTATTGAGTACGTTTGATGACAGCAAATTTCATGGGGAAACACTTGCATGTCGTACACGTAACCTTTAACTAGACCACGTTTTTTTCAAAAATACTTTACGATAATTAGTAAGTGTGTCTAATAATTGCTTTTGTTGCAGACTGTCAAGACCAGAGGATTGTTGTACTTTTTCTACTATTTCAGACAGGTGGATATTCTCCTCGTCCTTCACATCTTCCATGACCGGGAATGTACTGCAATTGAAACTATCTTGAAGCCGCCATAAATGTGCGTGAATCGGTTCTATCTTTAAAATTTGACAATATTTGCCATGCAATTCTTTGGTCTTTACCAAGTTTAACCTGACTCTCGTGTCACCGAAACACATGCTTCATTCACCCTTTGCGAGATCGATTATAGTTTCCATCCCTCGCAAAATATCTAATCCGACGAGACATTTCACGGCCAAAATCTTTACAATAAGGAAGTTGCACTCTTTGGCTCCCATTCCAAAATTAATACAAATCCGTGTCTGTTCCAGATGTAGTTGGGCTTTCTGACTAATGGCTCCTGTAACTCGACAATTAGTGACTGGAAAAACCGGAATCTTTCTCATCTTCTTTAAGTGAAGATAAGAACGATTCATTCAGCACGGAAACAGATGCTCCAGTATCTAAAATCACCGTAGTTTGAATACCATGTTGTTGTGGTCTTCAGTCCTGAGACTGGTTTGATGCAGCTCTCCATGCTACTCTATCCTGTGCAAGCTTCTTCATCTCCCAGTACATACTGCAACCTACATCCTTCTGAATCTGTTTAGCGTATTCATCTCTTGGTCTCACTCTATGACTTTTACCCTCCACGCTGCCCTCCAATACTAAATTGGCGATCCCTTGATGCCTCAGAACATGTCCTACCAACCTATCCCTTCTTCTAGTTAAGTTGTGCCACAAACTTCTCTTGTTCCCAATCCTATTCAATACCTCGTCATTAGTTATATGATCTACCCATCTAATCTTCAGCATTCTTCTGTAGCACCACATTTCGAAAGCTTCTATTCTCTTCTTGTCCAAACTAGTTATCGTCCATGTTTCACTTCCATACATGGCTACGCTCCATACAAATACTTTCACAAACGACTTCCTGACACTTAAATCAATACTCGATGTTAACAAATTTATCTTCTTCAGAAACGCTTTCCTTGCCATTGCCAGTCTACATTTGATATCCTCTCTACTTTGCTCCCCAAATAGCAAAACTCCTTTACTACTTTAAGTGCCTCATTTCCTAATCTAATTCCCTCAGCATCACCCGACTTAATTCGACGACATTCCATTATCCTCGTTTTGCTTTTGTTGATGTTCATCTTATACCCTCCTTTCATGACACTGTCCATTCCGTTCAACTGCTCTTCCAAGTCCTTTGCTGTCTCTGACAGAATTACAATGTCATCCGCGAACCTCAAAGTTTTTATTTCTTCTCCATGGATTTTAATACCTACTCCGAATTTTTATTTTGTTTCCTTCACTGTTTGCTCAATATACAGATTGAATAACATCGGGGATAGGCTACAACCCTGTCTCACTCCCTTCCCAACCACTGCTTCCCTTTCATGTCTCTCGACCCTTATAACTTCCATCTGGTTTCTGTACAAATTAAAAATAGCCTTTCGCTCCCTGTATTTTACCCCTGCCACCTTTAGAATTTCAAAGAGAGTATTCCAGTCAACATTGTCAAAAGCGTTCTCTAAGTCCACAAATGCTAGAAACGTAGGTTTGCCTTTTCTTAATCTAGCTTCTAAAATAAGTCGTAGGGTCAGTATTGCCTCACGTGTTCCAATATTTCTACGGAATCCAAACTGATTTTCCACGAGGTCAGCTTCTACCAGATTTTCATTCGTCTGTAGAGAATACGCGTTAGTATTTTGCATCCGTGACTTATTAAACTGATTGTTCGGTAATTTTCACATCTGTCAGCACCTGATTTCTTTGGGATTGGAATTATTATATTCTTCTTGAAGTCTGAGGGTATTTCGCCTGTCTCATACATCTTGCTCACCAGATGGTAGAGTTTTGTCAGGACTGGCTCTCCCAAGGCCGTCAGTAGTTCTAACGGAATGTTGTCTACTCCCGGGACCTTGTTTCGACTCAGGTCTTTCAGTGCTCTGTCAAACTCTTCACACAGTATCGTATCTCCCATTTCATCTTCATCTATATCCTCTTCCATTTCCATAATATTGTCCACATAAATATCACAAACTATAGCTGCCTGTACAACTTCCCGTTCAAACAAATTACACCTCTTCCGAAAATCTTGAAATAATTCCTCTCGTATATCGACTCCGTCATTATATCTTAATATCTGCATAGTTGAACTACGTTGCTGAGCTACATCAACAGAATTATTCCTACACACTGCATCTTTTGCGTCGTTCGACCCTATCGCTGCTGATTCTATGCGACACACATTCTCATTGTTACTACAGCTGGTTGTCTGCACGCTTGATTGCTCGTTATTGCTAACATCACCCTGCGACTGACACACGGGAGCAGAATGTCGTCGCATCTAGTTTGACTGACTGGTACTGGTTGATGGTTGCGGTTCACTTACCTCAATGATCTTGATATTTTGATTCGGTGGTTGCCATGGCTGCGCATTCATATGCTGCTGCATGTTATTTGACATATTTGTATTGTACGGGGGTTGTACATGATTGTTGTTGTGATATTGCGGTGGCCTAGGCTGCTGCCATTGCTGTTGTGCATAATTCTGTGTTGACCAGTTATGTGGTGGTTGCATGTTTTGCTGATTATTTGAAAAATTACCGTTATTGTAATTGGCGTTAGCTCTAAAATCTCGTTTCCGTTTCTTTGAAAAGTTTCCGTTATTGTTTTGTCCACTATTGTTCTGTGGATGATAATTGTGATTCGGTGCATTACCTTACTGTCCATATGTGTTCATATTGTGGTTCTGCCATCCTGAATAATTCAGACTATTCCAATGATTTTGATTCCCATAGTAGGTGTTTCTATTACTATTGTTCTTGTGGTTTCTCCCGTTGTCATTACCATTACCATTATTCGACGAATTATTCCCATAATGGTGTCTGTCCTCTTCGATAACCAAATCTAAAGAGTCCAGTACAGATAGAAAATGTGCCACGCTGTCTTCAGGAATGTGAAATAATTTCTCCTTTAGATCACGTGGTAACTTCTCCTTTAATATCTTTAAAACATCGCACTCAGGAATTGGTGTGGATAAATATTTCACTTTGTCCAGATACTTTTCGAAATATTTCCGCAAAGTACCGCCTTTTCTATTAAATGGCTCAGGACTATAAACTTCTTTTCTTAATCGCGACCAATACTTGTTTAGAAAACCTTGTTCAAATTCATCGAAGGAGCTGCATTGTTCAGCTTTCTGTGTCGCGAACAACGCTGACTCACCTTGAATATGGGTAATGGTAAAGACAATTTTCTCTCTTTCGTTCCAACTTTTTGGCATTATTCCGCGGATCCCTTTGATAAACACAATTGGATGGGGTACGTTCTTATCATTGGTAAAATTCTGAAACTGTGAATTCTTCACTAAAGCATCCTGAGTCACCAATGATTGCGTATGGTCTTGATAAACGGATGTTACTCCACGTGTTGGATTGAAATTATTGCCCGTCTGCCCCCTACTTTCAGTTAAAGGCGTTTCATAATGATCAGGGTGTGTTTCTGTGATACTAACACACTCCGGTGAACTGTTATGAGATGTTTGCATACGTGTTTCATTAACCACTTTCTGCACGTTTTGTAATTCAGTCTGGAGTTCATGAATCTTTGTGTTGTTTTCATGTGTCAGTTGTGTTCCTGCTCGTTGTAACATCACAGGTAGTTCCTTCTGTATAAGAGTACTAATTTGTTTGTCTTTGACATTTAGCCATGTGTTGAATGTGGTCACAACGCGTTCTTCTTGTTCTTTGCATTTTTGTTCTATTACGTTTTGATTATCAACCGTAAGGTTTTCTATACGTGTACTTATGTTGCGTATTTCTGCTTCCAAAGAAGTGTGTGTTTGTTGTAATTTGTCCACATCCTGGGTTACTTGCTTTACATTCTGTGGTAAGTCATGGTATGTTTGTTGCATACTTGAAATGTTGTTCTGTATAGCAGACAACTGGGCATCTATTTGCTGTCGCAGCTGGCGATCGTGTTCTTTTAACCGGTTTTCAAGCTTTTGATCTATCCCTTTTGAGAACTGTGAAATGCTTAACTGCGTACGCTCGTCTAATTGACTGATGCGTCCATCCAAGGTCCTAATCCGTTCATCTACTCTGCTAATACGTTTATCTAAATTCTTATTAATCTCAGTTGCAAGCTGTTTAGCAGCTTCTTGTTCACTCTGTATCTGTGATTGATCTCGTATTTTAAACATTTGTTCCATTTTCATCATTAAGAGAGAAAATGGATCCATTACTGTTTGTGTTGGCTCTACCGGTGGTAAATCGACTGTAACTGGTGTTTCTTGTGGTTCTGCTTCAGTATGCACTTGAACTACCGTCTGTATTCTGCCTGAGTGTTCTACAGCAGATGGATCACTGACTTTAATATTAGTGTCCTGTTCTATATCCTCTGTCTGATCTGAAACAATATTATCAATTTCTACATCACTAGTTATTCCTTCCTCCTCTGAATGTTCTACAGTTACTTCCTGCTGTGTAGCTTTTCTTAGACGTTGCACTGTTTTCACCATGTTTGCAAATGTTTGGGTGCAAGTCTAATCGGGAAAACGTCACACGCAACACATCAATTATTCCGTCACACAAAACATAAAATAATTACTACACTGCACCAGACTGGAATCAGTACTATAAATGTTCACTTTCGTTTGATTAAAATTCAGTTCCAATCTCGTTCAGGTAACCTATACTGAAAACACTTGATGCTGTATTTTACTGATCCTTCTCGCAGTTATTTAAATATAATTGACTCTTATAGTTTCCTAAGAAGACACACTCAGGTTCAGTACCAGGTTGAAGACGATGTGGTGCATACCTTATGCAGTGCTTCGTTCTGCTGCCGCTGGGATGGAATGGTACAGCTAAATATCGTGCTTAGGGTCGTAGATTTCCGCTCATTACAGCATGAAACAAATAGACAAAACACACATTGGCACACACATATAAGCTAGTCCTGTCAATAGGTTGCCATTGAATTGCCCTCTCTGTTTATTGATTGGATAGCCACTGAATTGCTATTTATTTATTTATTGGGATAATAATAATTATTAAAAGGTGGCAATTTTATTTAAGCACTGTTTTTACTCTTTCGATTGTTGCGAGTCAGCGATAGTGCAATGCTGCTCGCCTTGGAGAATACACATTTTATAAGAATTATTTGGTCCAGGAAACACTTTTGCGATCACGGTTGCGATTTAGACGGTATTCGCGTAATTGTACTGGTTAAAAGTTATCGTTTCCGAAAGACGCAGGTTCGATTAAAGCTGTTTGCGCGTATAATGAAAATATTCATAACACGTCGCGTAACAAAAAGGAACATGCGAATCACAACTGTGATCAAACGAAGAAAATATATGATAACATAAATGTTCTTCGCTGTTATTCAGGACAGGCTCAGATTAGACCTTGCAATTTTTAGTTATAGGAAATCACAAGACGTTACACTTTAGAGATATTTGTTTTGAATAACTTGTATTTACCTTCTCTCTCTCTCCTTTTTACAGCCTTTATACGTTCACATCGATTAAGGAACTTTTCCTTCTCTACCGACCAGTACGAGAACAAAATTCAGACTCAACAAAATGTCTTACATCGAATTATTACATGGTTAACCCTTAACAATCATATATAGTTTCGTAGTACAAACAATGCTAATTTATTCCGTGCACTAGAAAGTCTCTGATACACTGAGCACAAAAATGAAAATAATAAAATTATAATTACATTTTTAATATCATGAATACTTCTTTAAATCATGAAAATAAGGTTTGACATCGTCGTAATACACTCCTGGAAATGGAAAAAAGAACACATTGACACCGGTGTGTCAGACCCACCATACTTGCTCCGGACACTGCGAGAGGGCTGTACAAGCAATGATCACACGTACGGCACAGCGGACACACCAGGAACCGCGGTGTTGGCCGTCGAATGGCGCTAGCTGCGCAGCATTTGTGCACCGCCGCCGACAGTGTCAGCCAGTTTGCCGTGGCATACGGAGCTCCATCGCAGTCTTTAACACTGGTAGCATGCCGCGACACCGTGGACGTGAACCGTATGTGCAGTTGACGGACTTTGAGCGAGGGCGTATAGTGGGCATGCGGGAGGCCGGGTGGACGTACCGCCGAATTGCTCAACACGTGGGGCGTGAGGTCTCCACAGTACATCGATGTTGTCGCCAGTGGTCGGCGGAAGGTGCACGTGCCCGTCGACCTGGGACCGGACCGCAGCGACGCACGGATGCACGCCAAGACCGTAGGATCCTACGCAGTGCCGTAGGGGACCGCACTGCCACTTCCCAGCAAATTAGGGACACTGTTGCTCCTGGGGTATCGGCGAGGACCATTCGCAACCGTCTCCATGAAGCTGGGCTACGGTCCCGCACACCGTTAGGCCGTCTTCCGCTCACGCCCCAACATCGTGCAGCCCGCCTCCAGTGGTGTCGCGACAGGCGTGAATGGAGGGACGAATGGAGACGTGTCGTCTTCAGCGATGACAGTCGCTTCTGCCTTGGTGCCAATGATGGTCGTATGCGTGTTTGGCGCCGTGCAGGTGAGCGCCACAATCAGGACTGCATACGACCGAGGCACACAGGGCCAACACCCGGCATCATGGTGTGGGGAGCGATCTCCTACACTGGCCGTACACCACTGGTGATCGTCGAGGGGACACTGAATAGTGCACGGTACATCCAAACCGTCATCGAACCCATCGTTCTACCATTCCTAGACCGGCAAGGGAACTTGCTGTTCCAACAGGACAATGCACGTCCGCATGTATCCCGTGCCACCCAACGTGCTCTAGAAGGTGTAAGTCAACTACCCTGGCCAGCAAGATCTCCGGATCTGTCCCCCATTGAGCATGTTTGGGACTGGATGAAGCGTCGTCTCACGCGGTCTGCACGTCCAGCACGAACGCTGGTCCAACTGAGGCGCCAGGTGGAAATGGCATGGCAAGCCGTTCCACAGGACTACATCCAGCGTCTCTACGATCGTCTCCATGGGAGAATAGCAGCCTGCATTGCTGCGAAAGGTGGATATACACTGTACTAGTGCCGACATTGTGCATGCTCTGTTGCCTGTGTCTATGTGCCTGTGGTTCTGTCAGTGTGATCATGTGATGTATCTGACCCGAGGAATGTGGCAATAAAGTTTCCCCTTCCTGGGACAATGAATTCACGGTGTTCTTATTTCAATTTTCAGGAGTGTATTTATTTTCAGCGTTGTAGCACTACAGTGGGAAAGGGAGAGGGGACACGGCTGTGAACTAAAACACTACAAGGGCATTATTAACAGGTAGCTGAGCTTCATGAAACAACATAAACACACAAAACCAGCATAAGTGTCTCGTTCACTTCAACTGGATGAATAAAATTGTTTCTGTTTGCAGATGTAGCACAAAATGTCCGCTATTTACTTATTAAGTCATGTGTTTGCAATGAGGCTCTTTTTTATAATAAAAAGAAAGAACTTAATTAACTGGGGCGGAAAGAATCGGAATAATATAATTTCAATACGCTCTGTGGTCCGCACATTACGGATAACGGTCGATAAGAGCATTTGCGTGCGGTTTGCGGTCATGACATGCGGTTTTGCCGGGCGTGCCGTATTCGCTGTCCCCCTGATGGAAGGCGGCAGTCCTTGTGCACCGAGTCATTACTTGATTCGGTTACCAAATTTAGCGCTGTCAACTCGTCCTGAAGTAATTACGCATCGAAGGCAGTTTCGGTTTCCACAACGCGAAATCTAAACGAATGTCAGCGGCCATTAATGTGTGTCTCAGTTATAAATACCACAATGTGGAGTCGGCGAAGAGTCCGCAAAGGTTTGTTACAGATATTTGAAGGTAGTGTCATGTTAACAAATTTCATTAAGCAAAGAATATACAGACAGAAAAATCGGAGAAGTTAAACGAGAGAATAAGAAAACAAAAGAGAAGATCATAGAATGAAGGCTTTCACGGCAGGTGTTGTCATCGCTTAATACTTCAGGGCTGAGATGCCGTGGTCCATACATAAGGCTCTCCCCTGACGTTTCGCCTTCGACTGCGGAAGGCATCCTCCGAGGACAATCGGCGAACTGCAACGACAGCACGAGTGAGCGTCTTATATAGTCACAACAAAAAGAAGCGTCAACACCCGCCTGGGTGAACATAGAAGGAACTGCCGCCTCGGACATATTGATAAAATCAGAAGCTTACTCGCCCAGAGTCCATGAGTCACCCAAGGTACATAAACCGCTGGTACGTTTGAGACCTATAGTCAGCGCAATAGGGTCTCCCACCCATGAATTAGCAGGATACCTTGCCTCACTGCTGAAACCTCATGTTAAAAATTCATATCACTTCATCGATATTATTAAGGAAATTAGTGTGGGCCCTAATTATATCCTGTTCAGTTTTCATGTGGTGTCGTTGTTTACCATGATTCCGGTGAATGAAGCGATCACATGTATAGCGGACATTGTACCTAGTGATATTTTGGCATTATTCAGACATTCCCTTACAACAACTTATTTTCAATATAATAACGTTTTTAATGAACAGATAGACGGGGTGGCTATGGGAAGTCCTCTTAGTCCAGCTGTGGCTAATTTGTTCATGGAGAACTTTGAACAACGGGCGCTGCAAAGAGCTAGAAAAATACCGTCTAGATGCTATCGTTATGTTACATGGACCCATGGAGAAGAGGAACTGGATGCCTTCGTTTACATCTGAATAGTATTAATCCAAGAATTCAATTCACTATGGAAAAGAAAATAGATGGTCACCTGAACTTCCCAGATGTTACTGTAAAGAAACGAGAGGGCGTATCATTGGGTCATAAGGCTTTCAGAAAAGACACACACACCGATCGTTATCTGCAGAAAGATTCTAACCACCACCCAAGACATAAAACAGGGGTGATTAAAACATTAATAGACAGGGCGCACAAAATATGTGAACCAGCTCCCTTAGATGTTTAGATTGAACACCTTAGAACGACCTTCAAGAAGAATGGGTATTCCAGCAGAGAGATAGATCGTGCGCTACGCCCTAGACTGACAACCAGCACGGACGAGGATCGACACCAACCCAAGGGGAGAGTGTTCTTACCATTCATCAGTAAGGTCACTGATCGCATTGGAAAAGTTTTAAGCAAGTACGATGTGGAAACTGTTTTCAGACCCACCACGAAAATAAAAGAATGTTTAAGATCTGCAAAAGATAAACGACATCCTCTAGCTACACCAGGTGTGTATAAAATTCCGTGCAGTTGTGGAAAGGTCTATATAGGCACAACAAAAAGAAGCGTCAACACCCGTCTGGGTGAACATATTGATAAATGGGCTAGCAAAGACGTCGCATTATTATGCGCGAATGTACAGAGAGGCCACTGAGACTACCAAACACTGCAATAATTTTAATAGAAAAGATTAAGGCATTAAGCTGGATAAGATATGGATAACAATATTGCAGCAACAGCGTGACAATCGATTAATTTCAATTGAGAAAGTTGGCAGTATCAGAGATCATAGTTTAGATGACGTCACGTGATTGACAGCGGAGCCCTCTTTATGGCTTATATTTACGGTGCTCACCCGTGCTCTCGTTGCAGTTCGCCGATTGTCCTCGGAGGATGCCTTCCGCAGTCGAAGGCGAAACGTTAGGGGAGAGTCTTACCACGGCATCTCAGCTCGGAAGTGTTAAGTGATGAAAAGAGAAGATATCATTCAGTATAATAAGACCCGAAAACCTAATAACTTACATACACAGACAGAAATTGAAAAAAAAAAATAACATTACAGCAACGGAAAATACAGAAGAAGGCAAACGTTACGCTAAATAACACAGAAAAACACATGAAGAGTAACTTTTTCAGGAAAGAAGGTGTACTTGCGGCATACAAGACAACTCATACAGACAAATCACCCTGGACGCAGAATTCTACATCTGTATATATACCCTCAATGGTATTCTGCATTGTGACAGATATCAGTGCTTCTTCCCATTCCATTTACGTACGATGCGCGGAAAGAATAACTGCTTAACCATCTCTGTGCGAGCGGAAATTAGTCTAATCTTGTTTTCTCCGTCTGACAAAGGTAGATGTACTCTCATACAACGAGAGACGGGAAGACGTAACGCATCCAGGAACACTGTCGAACAGGATCGTTTTTGTCGTCCATGTGTTACCGTTTGGAGAGGCATGACGTTGCTTCGGCGTGCTGACCTCCAAATCTCTGAACATGATACACGCACTAGTCAACGTTACTGTGACACAGCACTACTTCCCAACACTTCTCCAGGGGTACACTCGATTCTGAGTTAATTTTAGAATCATGGAAGATATCCTGTGTTCAGACATAATGACCTTTCCAGGCTCTGAGAAGCTCATCTACAAAAACGAGCATGGTTTTAGGAAACAAGCGATTATGCGAGACACAGCTGGCCCTCTTTGTGCATTATATACAACTGGCTCTAGATACCGGGTCCCAGGTTGATGCCATATTCCTCGACTTTCGAAAGGCGTTCGACTCAGTTCCGCACTGTCGCTTGCTCCAAAAAGTGCGCGCTTACGGTCTATCCGATGACAAATACGGTTGGATAGAAAGTTTTCTAACAGACAGAGAGCAGCATGTCGTTCTGAATGGAGAGACTTCAACAGAAACAAGCGTAACATCAGGTGTGCCCCAGGGCAGCGTAATAGGTCCGCTGCTTTTTACAATTTACATAAACGATCTGGTTGATGATATTGGCAGCGGCATTAGACTGTTTGCCGATGATGGTGTAGTCTACAGCAACGTAGTATCACACGAAAGTTGTGAACAAACCAATGAGGATTTGCAGAAAATAAATGCGTGGTGTAATGACTGGCAGTTATCTCTCCATATTAGTAAGTGTAACCTACTGTGTATAACAAAGCGAAAATCCCCATTAATGTACGAGTACAAAATAAATGCCCAGTCTTTGGACGCGGTAACATCCGACAAGTATCTGGGTGTGACTATTCGAAATGATCTCAAATGGAACGATCAGATTACACAAGTAACGGGTAAGGCGAACTCTAGATTGCAGTTTATTGGTAGAATCCTGAAGCGATGCAGTGCTTCAACAAACGAGATTACCTACAATAGTTTAGTTTGTCTAGTCTTAGAGTATTGCTCGTCCGTATGGGACCCTTACCAGTTGGGTCTGATTCAACAGATTGAGAAGGTCCAAAGAAGAGCGGCAAGATTCGTGACTGCTACATTTAGCCATCGTGAGACTGTTACAAATCTCATAAAAAGTCTGAAGTGGAATAAACTTGCAGATAGACGACGCGCTAAACTGAAGGGGCTGCTCACTAAATTCCAAAATCCTATCTTCGCCGAGGAAGTAGAGCTTATATTATTACCACCAACTTTCATCTCGCGCAATGATCACCATTCAAAGATAAGGGAAATTAGAGGTCGTACTGAGGTGTTCAGAAAGTCGTTTTCGCCGGCCGGAGTGGCCGTGCGGTTCTCGGCCCTACAGTCTGGAACCGAGCGACCGCTACTGTCGCAGGTTCGAATCCTGCCTCGGGCATGGATGTGTGTGGTGTCCTTAGGTTAGTTAGGAAGGCCCCTCGTGTACCCTTGGTGTCTGCAAGACACAAGCTTTACGCCTCGCCAGGGCCCGTCAACACCGACATTGGACTGTTGATGACTGGAAACACGTTGCCTGGTCCGACGAGTCTCGTTAAAAATTGTATCTAGCGGATAGACGTGTACAGGTATGGAGACAACCTCATGAATCCATGTACCCTGCATGTCAGCAGCGGACTGTTCAAGCGGGTGGAGGCTCTGTAATGGTGCGGGCCGCGTGCATTTGAAGTGATATGGGACCCTTGGTACGTCTAGATACGACTGTGACAGGTGACACATTCTTAAGCATCCTGTCTGACCACCTGCATCCATTTATGTCCACTGTGCATTCCGACGGACTTGGGCAATTCCAACAGGACAATGCGACACCCCACACGTCCAGAATTACTACAGAGTGGCTCTAGAAACATTTTTCTGTGTTTAAACACTTCTTCTGGCCACCAAACTCCCCAGACATGAACAGTACTGAGCATATCTGGGATGCCTTGCAACGTGCTGTTCAGGAGATATCTCCACCCTTCGTACTCTTATTGATTTATGGACAGCCCTGCAGGGTTCATGGTGTTAGTTTCCTCCAGAACTACTTCAGACATTAGTCGAGTCCATGCCACGTCATGTTGCGGCACTTCTGCTTGGTCGTGGGGGCTCTACACTATATTACACAGATGTACCAGTTTCCTTGGCTCTTCAGTGTATTTTTCTCCTGTGCTTTACTACATTGGTTTTCCGCAACTATTAATCACAACTTTGACTCTTCAGTAATGACCCACTTTTGCTCTTTAATTCTTGCGTATTTGCTCTCTGCTGTCTATTGCTAGTCTAATCATTCGCTTATCTGACTCGGGAGTTGAAACAGCTCGCGTTTGCACCCTGACCAGGAGGCAGGTAGTGCTTGGAAGTAGTGTTCAGTTGTTCACCGTGAACAGAGCTGGTAAAGGAGGAACAGAGCTCTAACGGAACACAACTTCACAATTGTTGGTGGTATCAAGTGGAGCATGCGAGCTAACATCCCAAAGATGTTTGGGCTCACATGCGGTTACTCTTCGTCGAAATGTCTCGGCTCAAACTCGTCCAGGGGTTGAACCGCACGTGTCACATTACAATGCTCTAAATTAGACACTTGTGACCTTCTGGTTAAATTGTCTGGCTGATGACAAGTTTGCGAAATACAAATTTAACATAATATATAATAACAGTAATAATAATATAGGGAACTAAATTAACGATCTATAAATGATGTAGGCCACACAGTTCCGATTTGCTTAGAATAATGTGTATTCAGAAAGAAAACTAATAGCGAAAGTGGTCGCATTTATAGTTACTGTTACACTCGAGCGCATATCCATTTGACACAGTTCGATCATTCACAATCTCATCGCGAAATACAAGTCCGATATTCCACCTCGTTATGCACTCGAAAAGTTCACACCAGGCGCGCAGCTGCTCACCTCTCAGAGACTAAGTCCTGCGATATCACACACTGCGAAATATTCTAAGTCGTTTCACTTCGTAGCTACCTAAAGACCGACTGTCCGCTTTCGCGTCTCAATCCTTTGGTGTCTAGACCAGAATTGTTCAGTTTGGTGTCCCCAGCCAAACTGTACTCTTTGATGTCTAGACCAGAACTGCCCTTACCCCGTGTCCGACCGCGTTTCCCGCGCGCCGAACATCTTTGCTCAACTGACTAGCGCAGTTCCCTTTCCTGAAGCCGTCCATCCGATTAGCTACAGCTTACATTAGTTTACATTTTAACATATTTAAATAACCAAAGTTTGATCACTTTCACCTTCTAAATACAGTAACAATAATATGTATTACATAATAAACGTTCAAATAAAGTAACAATAATATCCATTACATAATAAACGTTAAATTCTTTTACATAAAACCACTACAATTGAATGTCACGGCCAGTACCTATGCATCAATGTACTTTCAGATAAATAAATAAAGAACAAAAGTAAGTATTATGCACTAAACTTTACAACAAATATTCTGTTACGTATTGATTCAATAAGGTGTCATGCTGTCATCGTTCAATGTGTTTTGTGTTGAGGAAATGGTGATCTGATGGTTAACTGAAAATTGTGGTATTTTAAGTTTATTATATCTTTTAACAAACTATCAGTTTAACAAGTCACTGCTGCAAAATACTAACACGAATTCTTTACAGACGAGTGGAAAAGCTAGTAGAAGCCGACCTCGGGGAAGATCAGTTTGGATTCCGTAGAAATACTGGAACACGTGAGGCAATACTGACTTTACGACTTATCTTAGAAGAAAGATTAAGGAAAGGCAAACCTACGTTTCTAGCATTTGTAGACTTAGAGAAAGCTTTTGACAATGTTGACTGGAATACTCTCTTTCAAATTCTGAAGGTGGCAGGGGTAAAATACAGGGAGCGAAAGGCTATTTACAATTTGTACAGAAACCAGATGGCAGTTATAAGAGTCGAGGGACATGAAAGGGAAGCAGTTGTTGGGAAGGGAGTAAGACAGGGGTGTAGCCTCTCCCCGATGTTATTCAATCTGTATATTGAGCAAGCAGTAAAGGAAACAAAAAAAAAAAATTCGGAGTAGGTATTAAAATCCATGGAGAAGAAATAAAAACTTTGAGGTTCGCCGATGACACTGTAATTCTGTCAGAGACAGCAAAGGACTTGGAAGAGCAGTTGAACGGAATGGATAGCGTCTTGAAAGGAGGATATAAGATGAACATCAACAAAAGCAAAATGAGGATAATGGAATGTAGTCGAATTAAGTCGGGTGATGCTGAGGGAATTAGATTAGGAAATGAGACACTTAAAGTAGTAAAGGAGTTTTGCTATTTGGGGAGCAACATAACTGATGATGGTCGAAGTAGACAGGATATCAAATGTAGACTGGCAATGGCGAGGAAAGCGTTTCTGAAGAAGAGAAATTTGTTAACATCGAGTATAGATTTAAGTGTCAGGAAGTCATTTCTGAAAGTATTTGTATGGAGTGTAGCCATGTATGGAAGTGAAACATGGACGATAAATAGTTTGGACAAGAAGAGAATAGAAGCTTTCGAAATGTGGTGCTACAGAAGAATGCTGAAGATTAGATGGGTAGATCACATAACTAATGAGGAAGTATTGAATAGGATTGGGGAGATGAGAAGTTTGTGGCACAACTTGACTGGAAGAAGGGATCGGTTGGTAGGACATGTTCTGAGGCATCAAGGGATCACCAATTTAGTATTGGAGGGCAGCGTAGACGGTAAAAATCGTAGAGGGAGACCAAGGGATGAATACACTAAGCAGATTCAGAAGGCTGTAGGTTGCAGTAGGTTGGGAGATGAAGAAGCTTGCACAGGATAGAGTAGCATGGAGAGCTGCATCAAACCAGTCTCAGGACTGAAGACGACAATAACAACAACATATCTTTTAAACAAATAAAGTTACAGAATTGATATTTAGAACACTTGTCATTTTAATGATGCCCTTTTATATGAAATGTCGTTCGTTAAGATCGACCAAAGCGTTAAGATTTTAGCATTCAGGTCTTTGTTACAAAACTTGCTAGTTTCACTTTAATAGTAAATCGTCGGCTGTTATAGATATGATCAGTATTCAAGTTTTATTGGGATCACCACGAAAATTTAAGGGAAATGGTTGATTAAAATTACTGTGACTTCATTCCCTGAATTATTACAGAATTAAATAGCTTTCATAAATGTTCATCTTTATGGCCGATCTTAGGTCCCTCATATTTAACACTGCTAGCCTCCCTGAGCATAAACAGCTCCTATGGAGTTCCCCTATGACGTAGGTTCTCGTCTGTCTCGCTCACACACTACAGCGCTTAGACTTGATCAGCCTGGCCTCATTCAGGCCTCTGTATTTCCCCATCTCGTGGCGAATCTGCGCTCTTTGTGGCACTCGGTCCTGGACGACAGGGTTCGTTTCACAGTTCCTGTAAGGCTGTCTCTTTCGGCCATATACTTAAGTGAGAGTGAAATGCTCGTTAACTCACAAGCGACCGATCTAGAGTCACTTGTTTAGCAGCACAGCTTGTCTTCCGATGTACCACGACGTCACTGCTGATACTAGCATTCCTCTCCTGACTACCCATCAGACAAGTAGAATCACTAGTCCAATAGTTTCGCAAACTCGAACGACTGAAGAATATGTGATACCTGGTACCACTCGCATTTAAATGTAGCACAGGCATGCGTTTTTCCCTCCTGTCAGGTGTCAGGCCTTCTAGCCATCCTACTGCTCCTAAACCCTCTCAGGTTGGAAAAATTCCTATTCCTTTCCGTGTTGTTTATTTATTTATTCGTATGGCTAGCCCTCCCCCCCCCCCCCCTCCCCCCGTCGGGCAGATTGTTCGCTGGGTGTCAGTCTTTCAATTTGAGAAAATTCCCCGACTCAGGCCGGAATCGAACCCGGGCCCAGAGGATTGACAATCCGTTACGCTGATCATTCAGCTACCGGGGGCGGACTTCCATCTTGTAACAGATGATAATAACGACAGAGAAATGGCTAAGCCTCCCTGTGAATATTCCACTGCACTACACACAAATATAACAACTATGACTGAAGTACCTTATAACAAAGAAGTAATTTAGCACAGTCTCACCTCAATTTCTGCGTATCATCACAAAAGCAGAAGTATAAAATAATAATGTAACACACATTTCTTCAGAAACCAATAGCATAGTCGAAGATCACGAGTCAACTGAGACATCAGAATCAAAGTCGAAAGACCCGCCTTTCTTCCACCTTATTTTCTCAGTCTAGCTAACAATATGTTGTAAGAGGTATGCCCTACCTGCGATATGTAAGCTATAAGAGAATCTGAGACCAAAGAGCAGTGTTGACTGCAGTACGAACTGTGTAGCAGTAGCAGTAAGTTGTTGCTAGCGAGCATTCGCCTGTGTGCGCTTGTCAGTCCTGTCTGGCGTATCATGTTGGCTGGGCCGGTCGCGGTGCAGCGATACCGGAGCATGAGTATTATTGTATAAGGTAAAAGAAAGCAGCCTCGCGCATATCTAGTAATATGATGTAAACTCACATGTAAATCTTTTAAAAAATGTTCTAATAATAATCTTTGTCCAATTTCTAACAAGCATTCATTTCAATTTAAAGAATTTAACATTTTTTTAATGCATGATCATTCCGATTGTTGCAAAAGAAAAATCATTTGCTTCCTTTCATAAATAACAAATGTATAGGCCAGAGCTGTGCTGGAAAAGAGCTATTGTAAGAGCAGATATATTCGCCGTTTTTATTGAGGTAAGAATTTTTTCCTTTTTTTATTCAGAATGATCTTACAGGGCCTTGACGCAGTGCTGCTGTCGTCCACATTCTACCAGGTTACTGAATTTATTTTTTATTACGAGGTTTAGGAATTTTTTTTTTTGTTTCGAGCTTACATTAAATGGGAAACAAATTTTGTGTGGAGGTTAAATGTGAATGAATTTCTGTAGGGAGGTTATAAATGAAAAAGAATTTCTGTAGAGAGGTTACACTAAATAAGAATCGCATTAATCCATATAAGAATCGCATTAATCCATCATTAATTATTTCGTGTGGGGAGGTTACAATGTTCAACAGTCATTGAGACTGTTACAGAGGGTTTGCTGAATTCAATCATAGTTAGAAGGATGCATTTACTCTAGGTGGAGGAGACGAACGCTTGAATTGGTTGGACAGCCTTCACTGTGGCAGGTGACGCTGAATTATCTGACGGCTAGTTCTTTGCCATGGCGATGGCCGTCACGGACGATGCAGCCCGTGCCACAGAGAGTCACTGGTCATACGGAGTGGAGAAGCAGCAGCAGGGGCTCAGTTGCACGAGGTGCGGCTAGAAAAAAACCGGACTGTTGCTGGAAAAAACATTTATTTACAATTATTTACAATTTCATGTTATCTCCTTCAATGTACTCTCCTCCTCGGTCTCTACACCGCTCCATACGAATTTTCCAGTGTTCATAGCAATGCTGCATTTTCGGTAAGGCCATACATTACTTCCGTCGCTTTTTCTTTTACTGCTTCAACAGTCACAAATCTAGTTCCTTTCAAAGCTGACTTGACTTTAGGGGAAAAAAAAGTCACAGAGGGCCAAATCAGGTGAGTAGGGTGGATGATCTAAGATGGGAATGTTGTGTTTTGCCAAAAACGTCTTCACTGACAACACACTGTGAGCTGGGGCATTGTCTTGGTGAAGGATCCATGACTTTTTTCTCCACAAATCGTTCCGTTTTCTCCGTACTCGCTCACGTAGGGTAGCCAGGACGCTAATGTAGTAATGCTGATTCACTGTTTGTCCCTCTGGTACCCAATCAATGTGCACAATCCCTTTGATGTCAAAAAAAAACAATCATCATTGCCTTGAATTTCGATTTTGACATTCGTGCTTTTTTTTGTCGTGGAGAACCAGGAGTTTTCCAATGCATCGATTGGCGTTTAGTTTCGGGATCGTAAGTAAAAAACCACGATTCATCGCAAGTAATAACATTTTGTAAGAAGGTGGGATCACTTTCAATGTTTTCCAGGATGTCAGAACAAATAATTCTTCGGCGTTCCTTCTGTTCAATTGTGAGACACTTTGGAACCATTTTTGAACACACTTTGTTCATGTTGAAACTTTCATGAAGAATCTGCCTAACACTTTCCTTGTCAACTCCTGTTAACTCAGACACTGCTCTGATTGTTAAACGGCGATCTTGTCGAACAAGTTTACCGATTTTTTCAATGTTTGCATCAGTTTTTGCTGACAGTGGTCTGCCAGTGCGAGAGTCATCACTGGTGTCTTCGCGGCCATCTTTAAATCGTTTAAACCACTCAAACACTTGTGTTCGCGATAAACAATCATCGCCGTACACTTGTTGTAACATTACAAACGTTTCACTTGCAGATTTTCCTAGTTTGAAACAAAATTTGATGTTAACACGCTGTTCTTTCTGTACACTCAACATTTTCCGACGCACAGACAAAACGTCAACTACTTAAAACAGATGCCACGGGCAGACTGAGTGCAGGAGGCAGATGAAACTCGAGCAGTAGGCGGAGCGAGAGTCACGTGACAGGCCACGCGACTTTCAGCCTTATTGCATTCGTTTTATTGTCTCACCAGTACTAGCCCGGTTTTTTTCTAGCCACACCTCGTATTGTCCCTGTAGCCAGGGACGTCTTTCACAGAAGTTGCGCAGGAATGTGAGACCGGCAACTGTTAATGGGCGAAGCAAGCTGCAGTCCATGTTTCAGCAGTGGGCCTCATATTGTCTACCATTTCCGCTGAGACCGGAATGTGCTTGTCGGCGAAAATGTTTCTCGGAAATATTACTGATGGCCGGGCAATAGGTGACCAAGAGTGGTGCGGCGTTTTTCCAGGTCACGCGAAACTTCCCACGCATGCCAAACGACACTGTGTTGATTGAACCGCAGTTTGTGAGGTAAGAAACTGCCACAACGGACACCTGTCGGTACACTACGATTGGAGCAACAGTTTTTACCTGCTTGTGGAGGGAGGCTGTACAGTACACGAAGTGATGCGGAATTAGCGCACTAGTGTTTCCCGAGCGCTCGACTGGCGAAAACTCCACACAGAGTTCTCCGCGGCATGGGAGATAATGAGTGGAGAATTAGGGATTCGTTCGTGATTCGCGGAGTAGTGAAGAGTCCGGCAGAGACGGAGATTTGTTTTTGGACTTGGAGGAAATGGAAGTCAACTGAGGCGGACTACGCTTTGCACTTACAGGTGTATTGTCAGCATTTCGCAGCACCGGCACTAGGAATCATTAGAGCAAATTGTCTTACTTTTCCGCTTGTCCACGGAAGCGGTAGTCGTTGTTTGATCCAAACTCATTTGTTTCCGAGTTCAGTTCAAATCAGTATCAGATATGTTAATCACAGTCAGATAGCGTTATCCTTTTAAAATCACAATTAAAGTCGAGTCATCACCCTTCATTCCACTTGTGTACCAGGTATCGTGGCCAGTGCAGCAGAGATGGTATTTAAACGGCCACTAATGACTTGTCTCCACTGTTGTACTACATGAAGGAGATGAGATAAACCAAGTGAACACATAATACAGTCAATTAAGCCTACAGCAACTGCTAATAGCTGTACATAACTGTCTACTATGTTTGCTTTTCTTTTGCGGTCCTCTGCCAGACAGAGGCTGATGAACTTCATAATCTGTAGCAGTCAGTCACCTGGCATTGACTCCTGAGGAATCTGAGTCTCACACAATGACTCAAGTTCCATGTCTTGTGTCACCAAACAGATAATCTACCTGCACACAAACATAGAATACAATTACACTTCTCTTAGCCAACGCAGAAGAATTGTAGGTGACCTACAACGAACCTACCTGACTGTACCTCTTTCATACTGTGTGCAAATTCGACAAAAACTTGATGTTTCAAAACGTACACCCACTTACTTGACTGTATAATCCAAGGATTCAAAAAAAAAAAAAAAAGGCCCTGAGCACTATGCGACTTAACTTACTTAACTTCTGAGGTCATCAGTCGCCTAGAACTTAGAACTAATTAAACCTAACTAAGCTAAGGACATCACACACATCCATGCCCGAGGCAGGATTCGAACCTGCGACCGTAGCGGTCGCTCGGCTCCAGACTGTAGCGCCTAGAAGCGCACGGCCACTCCGGCCGGCTCCGAGGATTCCTCCACATCATCAATTCTGTGAGAGACTGGTAACCTGACGGGATCAACAATGGGCTGAGGGTCCAAAGACTGACTTGTAAAGGAAACATGTCCGATGTCAAACAATCTTCGCGTCCTAACCTTCACAAAAAACTGTAGCTTCCATACCCGTACACAAATGAAGATTAAAGTGTGTTGTGAAATCCGAATCACTGTGTGACTTTTGATTAAAAAGGTGCGTAATGTAGTGAACACTCAGCAGTTACGCCCACAAAGTAACAGTTACCGATATCTACCATTGTGTAAACATTTTGTACTTATTTTTCAGGGTAGTCTTAAGAAACTATTTTTGGATGTATTCATGTATTGTTTGACATTCTCTCTGAAGTGCTACTCCAAGATGAACAGCTTCGCACAAGAGACTAATACTTGGCGGGCCACGTAAAAGCATGTAGGGGACTGTTGCCCTCTCCCACACTGCTCTCGTAATCTAGTAAGGTGGATATAATTCCGCACCTTACAAACACTTACCCACGTACTTCGCTGTGATCTACAAACGCAATTAAGTATCATGTCATAGGTTGTACACCGTATATATGAATATGTAAAGGAAACTGACATTGTCACGTACGACTTTAAATAATTGTTAAAACTTATTTCATGAAAGGTGACGGAGTGTCTTTATTATCAGAACGGCGTAATGAATGATTGCCTACACTAGTAGAGGTTGGAACGACAAAGGAAATGAAACGGCAGGCAGAACTCAAGCCCTGGGTGGAAGGCCCACACAGGTGTGGTGGTCCAGCTCCACTCAAGAAGTGCCAAGACGCACAGTCTGGACACCTGAGCGCGAAGACACAACACGGGGGTGAACGGCCGCTATCGGCTGCTATTGTAGTAGGGCCAGAAGGATAACTGGATAATACTTCCAAATTCTACAAATCTTGGACGCATGTGAGAGGAATGAAGAAGTGGCACTTCGGAAACCACGCAGGCTGGGTTATTTCCAAGGATTTTTACTCAGAAGTATACCATTGTACGAGTATAGGTTTTTCCTCACAAACTTTCCGCGCTGGACGACAAAAGACTAAAATATGATTAGTCGGCATTTGGAAGAATCTGTAGAGAGGGAGAATATTCTGTGGTTTCGGGAATATGATTCGTTTTCGGAATTACGAGTGTGGGCAGCCGAGCCTTGCTGGGAAGCCAGCGGTGGGGAGACGAGGTGTTCTGTTCCGAGCGCCCATGTGTGACGGTCGCTCGGTATCAGCTTTGTTGGTACAGACGGACTCGCTGTCTTTGCTCTCAGGAGAGTTTATAGTTAGAACAGTTAGGCACTGTACTATTGCGAACCTATACGATTCTGAACTTCACCTCAGGGTTGGAAGTCGTCGCTGAGTACGCAGCGTTCAGTAATTGAGAGCACTTCTCCTGCCTATATTTACATTGAGACGTTATCTGAACTTTGGTCTTGTGGCTGGGAATTCGCGTTTCTCGTCTGTAGAACACAGACAGGAGGAGACAGTATTAGAGTATATTAGTCTGAGTCCGCAGCTCGTCGTCGTGCGGTAGCGTTCTCGCTTCTCACGCCCGGGTTCCCGGGTTCGATTCCCGGCGGGGTCAGGGATTTTCTCTGCCTCGTGATGACTGGGTGTTGTCCTTAGGTTAGTTAGGTTTAAGTAGTTCTAAGTTCGAGGGGACTGATGACCGTAGATGCTAAGTCCCATAGTGCTCAGAGCCATTTGAACCATTTTATTAGTCAGAGGACCGCCTTCTGCCATCCTAGTGTTTGAAAGAGTTTATTTTTGGCTGGATTTCTTCCATCGTCACAGACGAGTACGAGAACCATTACTTCGACACACCGGATGCAGTACATACGGTGATATCGCAAATTGCTACGGCTTATTAGGGCTATAAAGCTAAACAGCTGTCATCACATTAGTTTATTTCCACTGAGGTTCCACACCGCCGAAGATCATCTTTGAAAGTAGTGTCTTCTAGTGTTTGGTACGTAGATGATGTGAGTCATTTCACGTTATTGATATTAGATTCCGCGGTTATAATAAGAGGCAGAGTTGGGCAATTGATTAATAATTTTAGGAAATAGAGACAATTGTACTCAAAGGGTTGCTTTTAATCTATAACAAAATATATATTGAACAACAACGTTATCATTTAGTTGTATTAGTTGCCTTCATCATTCATTTACGTTTAGATTGTAATTTATATGTAAAAAAAGAGCATTAAGAGATCCTAAGATCTGCTTCAGGGGGTTAGTCAGGCAGGGCCAAATCATCATTTTGGCGTTCATTATTTTCCGTTGCGCACATTCATTTTACACCCACCTGCAGTAGTATCTTGGAATCTGACTGTGTCAGCTTCCGAAGGATAAGTACCGAGAGGAGGGCGTAGCCACGTGACTACGTGAAGGGCGGCATAAGTGGCGGTCATAAGGTAGGGATAAAAGCTGATATGAAGCTGTACTAAGTGGAGCGCGGTAAACTGCGTTTTTAAAAGTCACGTTGCGGCGGCACTGTTGGTCGAATAGAGGGGACACGGGCCTAGTTTATAGTGACAGACGGGAGATTTGTATTCCATTGTTGTTGGGGTTGCGATAATGCAGCGGACACATGAGGAGCCTGATTTTGTGTTGAAGTTTATTTCTCGAATTCCCACTCGATCAGTGCAGTGCAGTGTGCTTTTTGTTTGCTATTTGCAGTACCCCCATGCGGACGCGTTTCTGGACAGCAATCAATTTTAAATTGGGTAAATGCATTGAGAACACTAGGGTATGTGTCATCTCTACGGAGAGGACCTGAGCATGCCACTGTGCCATGTTTAGGCCCCATATGCACCTCTCCAAATAAATGACAATGTCATATAGTGCCATAAATCCCTGGACGTCGTGAATTTAATCGTTTCAGTAGTGCTTCATTCGGAAACTTGAGAGCAGTTACTGTCAAGTCTTCGAATAAAGCACTAGTGAAACGATTGAATTCACGACGTTCAGGGATTTATGGCACTATATGACATTATCATTTATTTGGAGGGATGCGTATGGGGTCGAAGATGACATAGTGGAATGCCGCAACTGTGTACTGTTTCTCCTGGGTGGACTTGGGTTAAAAAAAAATGTAAACCAAATATTACATAGATTTTATAAATAATCGACAAGTACGCCAAAGAAGAAAAGATAGAACTACAATGGACATGTTATTCCATGGACTCTTGCGCTTCTATGCATGAGCTATCTTTCCTTTGTCATTTGCTTATCTTATCTGCTTGGATTCGGACCTAAGAGGACGTTCTTGTGTAAAGCTCATCTTGCTGTACCAGCTGATAATGTAAGTTGTACTTAAAAACAAAAAAAAATATAATGGTTATTTTGTCAAAAGAATTTGTGTGTGTGGTCAATCTATCGTAAATCTGATACCTTTATTGACTTAAGTACATATGGGCCTTAACAAAGCCCGCATCTCGTGGTCGTGCGGTAGCGTTCTCGCTTCCCACGCCCGGGTTCCCGGGTTCGATTCCCGGCGGGGTCAGGGATTTTCTCTGCCTCGTGATGGCTGGGTGTTGTGTGCTGCCCTTAGGTTAGTTAGGTTTAAGTAGTTCTAAGTTCTAGGGGACTTATGACCATAGCAGTTGAGTCCCATAGTGCTCAGAGCTATTTGAACCTTAACAAAGAATTTTCATTGTTAGGCGCCATCTTAAAAAATCTTTAACATTTTTCTTTTAGCTCATCTACGAGACTGCCGTCGGTTAGGACAATTAACTTTATTTCACATCCCACGAGACAGGAGGCAGCTACTAATAATTTAACAATTTTACTTACAGATTTTCTTTATATCACGAGATAACATCCCAGGCAGAAAAGGTCTGGTCACAGGATGCCAGTTCCATTATAGGATTTCATTTGTAGATGCTACTCTAGTTATCTTATATTGGGGAATCGAGACGAAACCACGACGTATCGACGATTACGTAACTACCCTGAGAACTGAGCTAGTTTACTGAGTGCTTATACACGTCGGGCTACATTAAACAACGTATTACTCTGTTAATAATATTCCTACATTAGTTATTTCTCTTTTATGCTGAGCCATTGCATTAATGTGTGTTTCTTTTTTGTATAAGTCACGGCTCATATTTTATTTTATTACATTACACTAATACTCACAAAACAAACAAAATTTTTTATTTTTTTACATTTCAACTGGTAGCCTTCAAAATAAAATAAAATAATATCTTAGTTACATGGCTGTTAGGGAATTTCATTAACACTGAAAATCTTTAATTATAATAAAAAGTCAGTTTGTAAAACTTATGGCCTTTGGGGAACAGTTAGCTTTTAAACTTGAACACGGATTGTTCTTCCGACTCTCCTTTTATAATTTCCCCGTTTTCTTAATGTATGCTACCTGACATTTACTTACGAGATATCAAGTTCTAAAATTTGTAGTAGCAGAATCGAACTGTTTAGTATAGTTACACACAACTCGTCCACATCGCAAAAGGGAAAGCTCTGTCAATAAATGGATTGCTTTTGAAAGGCAAGGTTGTAGGATCGAGGCCAGGGGCCTTATTCTGTATCGTTCATATCGATCGATGCAGTAGGTTCGATCGGTAGTGACGTCATTTTCAGTTCTTTATCGAAATATCCTATTCAGTAAGCTTCTGAGACCTGTTATCGAATGGTCTTCCCACCGATTTTACGACAATTCTACCGAGAGGTTTTGGATTTCGGTTTGGCCCTGTCGATCGGTGAGCTGTGGTTTATGTACACCTATAATTTGTTATTTTAAACAAATTTATTGATTTTAGTTTTGGATTTAGTGATTGTGTTACTAAAGATTCACCAGAGGACGCATCCGGTTGGGAAGTGAGTTCATAATAGACTATTTTCTTTTGCTAGAAATATGGTTAGGTTAGGTTGTTACTGTGAATGATTACATGCAAACGTAAAACGTTTTCGGTCAATATTCTCTCAAAATACATGTTATTTTAATGCAAATAAGATTTTGAAGATCATTAAATAGCAAGACATCGGCTCTGTTTATGTATATTACATGAGTGTGAACTGACGTTACTAGTGACTCTATGTACTTTTTCCCACAAATGGTTTAGTTAGTAACTATGGAAACGTGTTTATAACTTTCAAGTAACAATGGAAAGCAATTATGTGAAGCCTAATATTGGAAACCTTCCAAAATACTACGCATTTGTGACTTACGCAGCATCGTTTGGCAACGAAGTCAGCCTAGGTTCCGCAACAATAGTACAAAAATTCAGCCACGCATAGCTGTCGTTTAGCGTAGCCAAGTGGTCCGCCGGCACGGTAGCTCAGCGTGTTCGGTCAGAGGGTTAGCTGCCCTCTGAAAAAAAAAAAAAAAAAAAAACTGAGTTCATCGATCAACAACGAACTTAAACGGGTGTCTTTCGACATCCGCCCCGAGCAGATGCAACGAACAAAAACGAACTAAATGTGGTTAGCTAATGGGATTGCTACACGTAAGGACAAGGGTTCGCGCACGGATGGGCGCAAAATATTTTTTTTCCTCTTCATATATGCAACACGTTCTGAGACATTGTTATTCGTGTAAGTCAAGATTTTTCTGCAATATTACTTACATGTAAGAGCGTACTTCCTCAGTAATCATTTCGTGATTTCTGTGTGTTTAAAATACGAAATATGAAATTGTTGGAGATGAAATTGCTGTGAGTGAAACAACCGAAAGTTACCTTTATATTTTTTCTGGTCAGAAGTAATTCACCATTTTTCCGAACGTGTAGTGATTTCCGAGTATGCGGTTAGACAGGAATCTAAGAGCACAACTTGAATTACTGGGAATGTAACCAGCAGCAGTCATCTTCATAATCTTGCTTGTCACAAGTCTTTGTCTGCGATCGAATCCTCAACAACAGTAGACAGAGATGAAAGATCTCCGCCGTAATATTTTTAGACTGTTGCACCATATACAAAACATTTTCATTCATGAGATGCATGTTATAAACTTCGATGAACTGCAGGAGCTCTCGAAAACGCGGTTTTTCAATTTTATTTTTAAGACGGAAATCGTTGACGTATCATATGGGCTACTTAATCATTTGGATCTCTAGGAGCGAGTTATAACCACATTCTGTTTATCTTCTTATTCTTTTAGCACAGGCTACAAATACTGGCCAAAACTGTTCAATAATAAGTGTCTCTCCATACCCATGGTTGCTGTTTTTGTTTCAAATAAAGTAACGATAAACGACAATCACAATAGCAATCCTTAACACTCTTTCAGTGACACTGTACTGTGAACCTACTAACCTCATTTTCGTCCGACATTTCCGCTGATATTTTAGCAACACTTCGTACTGCGAAAACGCAAGTTCGGTACTGCGAAAAAAGCGCGCCTGTGTCGTCTGCTAGCCGCTTTGTGTTCGTGGCGCTGTGCACGCTGCAGTGCGCATGTGCGGATCTACGGCCACCTGCTTTTGATTGGCTTGCGCGACGCTAACTGGCAACAGCGCTTCGGTTCTCTAGACCCGAACGGTATCGCTTCCGAAAGGCATACTCAC
This sequence comes from Schistocerca cancellata, assembly GCF_023864275.1. Taxonomy (NCBI): domain Eukaryota; kingdom Metazoa; phylum Arthropoda; class Insecta; order Orthoptera; family Acrididae; genus Schistocerca; species Schistocerca cancellata. The sequence goes on along the minus strand of NC_064626.1, from coordinate 1,135,860,942 downwards.
TTGTGATGGGACCCTAATTCGAGTACTAGACCGTTCGGTGCTCTTGAGTACCGAAACGATCGGCTCAGTGGCGGAAAGATACAGAATAGGGCCCCAGGTCAGGGAGGCAATTTTAACCAGACAGGAAGATTCAAAGCAACACAGACCCCACTGCAGAGCGAAAGATGCATCGTGCACTGCCTGTTGTTTGCAATTTTCTAACAAAATGTCTGTCTATCGACGCGCACCTGAGCACCGGATGGCGAGGTCGGCAGAGTTACAGGGCTCAGTTAGCTCAGTTATTGAGGGGGGGGGGGGGGGAGGCGGAAGCGCGTGTGACCCGCCGTGTCGGGGCGGCGCCGCGTCGCCGCAGCCGGCGTCGGCGGCCATCCGTCACGCCCCCCCTCGGGACGCGGCCGTCACAACAGCCGGCCGGGATTTACGAGCCTCCAGGTAGCGGAGGCGGCGTACACAGCGCCGCCGATCCCGGATTTATGGCGCGCATTATCGCTCAAATTTCACGCGCGCTGTCCGCCTGTCCTGTCCTGCCCCGTCCCGACCGGCGCCTGCCACCCACGCCCCTCTTGTTGCCGATACGGCAGTTGTGTACTCGCGCGTCGCGTCACTGGAAAACAGTGGCAAAATCCGCTGAGCCCTGTAGGCACCTGACTACCAGCCTACCGAGTGTAAACTCCGCCCACAGGCCCTGGCAGTCCCTCGGTATCAACCTACAGCTGTGTGATACTTTGCTGATGGTGTCTTTGGATGCGTCGGGTCACCTCACTACTCTCCAGCCCATTTTCATTTTTCGTGACCTGGAGCATCTAACACTCGATTAAATAGCTCCTCCATTGGCATAACGAGATTGGGTGCACCCTTATCAAGTCCTCCACCTTGGAAAAATACCTGGCAGTCCTGGGAATCGAATTTGGATCCCCCACACAGAAGCCACCTGTTCTGGGGCTCTATTCTGTAACGTTCATACCGATCGGTGTCCACTGCAGACTCCTAACTAAGGTACGAGCATATGGGATTGGTTCCCATGTATGTGAGTGGCTCGAAGACTTCTCACGTAATAGAACCCAGTACGTTGTCCTAGATGGTGAGTCTTCATGGGAGGTGAGGGTGCGAAAGCAAAGAGAGCTTCACGGCAAGTTTAAACGCAGCCAAAATCCTCTCAGACAAACAGAAGATAACGATAACAAAGTTAGCGTAAGGAGGGCTATGCGTGAAGCGTTCAGTGAATTCGAAAGTACAATTCCATGTACCGACTTGACAGAAAATCCTAGGAAGTTCTGGTCTTACGTTATATTAGTAAGTGGCTCGAAACAGCAAATCCAGACACTCCGGGATGATGATGGTATTAAAACAGAGGATGACACGCGTAAAGCTGAAATACTAAACACCTTCTTCCAAAGCTGTTTCACAGAGGAGGACCGCACTGCAGTTCCTTCTCTAAATCCTCGCACAAACGAAACAATGGCTGACATCGAAATAAGTGTCCAAGGAATAGAAAAGCAACTGGAATTACTCAACAGACGAAAGTCCACTGGACCTGACCGGATACTAATTCGATTCTACACAGAGTACGCGAAAGAACTTGCCCCACTTCTAACAGCCGTATACCGCAAGTCTCTAGAGGAAAGAAGGTTCCAAATGAGCGGAAAAGAGCACAGGTAGTCCCAGTCTTCAAGAAAGGTCGTCGAGCAGATGCGCAAAACTATAGACCTATATCTCTGACATCGATCTGTTGTAGAATTTTAGAACATGTTTTTTGCTCGCATATCATATCGTTTCTGCAGACCCAGAATCTAGTCAGTAGGAATCAACATGGATTCCGGAAACAGCGATCGTGTGAGACCCAACTCGCTTTATTTGTTCATGAGACCCAGAAACTAGTAGATGCAGACTCCCAGGTAGATGCTATTTTCCTTGACTTCCGAAAGGCGTTCGACACAGATCCACACTGTCGCCTGATAAAGTAAGAGCCTACGGAATATCAGACCAGCTGTGTGGTTGGATTGAAGAGTTTTTAGCAAACAGAGCACAGCATGTTGTTCTCAATGGAGAGACGTATACAGACGTTAAAGTAACTTCTGGCGTGCCACAGGGGAGTGTTGTGGGACCATTGCTTTTCACAATATATATAAATGTGTAAGTAGGCTGTTTATGTTTTCCCTATGTAAGTAGGCTGTTTATGTTTTCTCTATGTAAATAGGCTGTTTATGTTTTCTTATTGGCAACGTTACGTAGCGCTCTGTATGAAAATCACTGGCTGTGCTGTGTGCAGTCTGTGGCTAGTTTGCATTGTTGTCTGCCATTGTATTGTTGGGCAGCTGGATGTTAACAGCGCATAGCGTTGGGCAGTTAGAGGTGAGCCGCCAGCAGTGGTGGATGTGTGGAAGGAAATGGCGGAGTTTTGAAATTACATATATTATGACTTTTGATGATATTAAGGTAAATACAATGTTTGTTCTCTATTAAAATCTTTCATTTGCTAACTATCCCTATCAGTAGTTAGTGCCTTCTGTAGTTTGAATCTTTTATTTAGCTGGCAATAGTGGCGCTCGCTGTATTGCAGTAGTTCGAGTAACGAAGATTTTTGTGAGGTAAGTGATTTGTGAAAGGTATAGGTTAAGGTTACTCAGGGCCATTCTTTTGCAGGGATCTTTGATAGTCAGATTGCGTTGCGCTAAAAACATTGTGTGTCAGTTTAAGCACAGTCATACATAATTTGTTCTAAGGGGACGTTTCATATGGCGACCCTGCCAGGATACCTCACTGGAATCTTCTGATTTTTTCTTGTAGTTTGTGTAATTAGTGTAGCTTTTGTTTACTGCTAGCGCGTAATTATAGAGAGAATTTCCTTGGTAGTTGTGGTTTTTCATTGTTGCACAGTAAAACAGTTGTGGCATGCATGTAGATTTGCACCAAGTATTTCGCACAGCTGCGCTTGCAGTTAACTAGATATTATTTTCAGTTCTATGTTAATGTGTTCTCTTATTTTTGCTCTTAAAATTGTGCTTTTCTGTGTTGTCGTGTGAAATATTGTGACAATAATGGCGTGTGAAAAACGTAATACTAGGCTCCAAAGTAAACTGAGAAATGACAGTGAAGACGAAAGCAGTGTGTTAGCGCCACAGAGTAATGAATTAACTAATGTTCAAAGTAGTAATTTGGTAATTGTACATAGGGAAATGGAGCGGGCTGCAAACAATGGTGTAGACAGTGAAACAATTAGTGAACAGGGAAGCATTATCGATCGATCGGTCGGCAACACCTCGCCTCAGGAATCCGAAATGACAGGACACAATCTTGCAAATACTGTAGATTCAGGTTTTGCGTCCTCACCCTTTTCTCAAATAAGTCAAGACACATTTTCTGCTATTCAAACTGCGAATATTGCCGGTTCAAATGCGTTGCCGAATAGCACTGAGGAACATGTTTCAGACACCAGTGCACTGTTATTACAGGTAATGCAACAAATGGGACAAAGGCTACAAAAGTTAGACACAACGCTTGAACAAAATCAGAAACAAATGGAACAAAATCAGAGACAAACACAGCAAAATCTTAAAAAGTTACACACAGTGGAACAAAATCTTAAAAAGTTAGACACAGTGGAACAAAATCTTAAAAAGTTAGACACAATGGAACAAAATCTTCAAAAGTTAGACACCACACTTGAACAAACACGTGAAGATTTAACTACTGAGTTACATAACATTGAATCGAAATGTCAAAAAGTCTGTAATGACGTAAAAACACAAATTTGTGACCATTTCCAACCTATTTTTTCGCGTCATGAAAATGCATTACAGAATCACGAAGCAGCCATAAAAGAACTGCAAACTATTGTTCATGAAAATCATGAGACCTTGCAAGCTAAAATGGACTCAGTTGCATCTACCGATTCGGTTACGCAACTTGCAAAAACTCAGGAAAACTTAAAGGACACAGTAGATACTCTGAAAATTGTTTCAGAAAGACACATGGAGGAAATTAGTTCATTATCAGAGAAAGTAGTTGAACTTTCGGATCAGCTAAATAATTTATCTGCGAAGGTAGATGATAATCTGAATGACACAAAACCGGTAGTCTTTAATGACACAGAAGAGTATGAACAAATAAGAAAATTCAAACAAAATCAAAATCAAATCAATACACAGTACAAAAGAGAAATCCGGGTGTTTTAATGCTCATGTGTAAACTTGATGTTTCAAAAGTTATTCTGATCTTTTATGTATGAACTTATGTTATAGTTCCTGTAACAATGATGTATATGTTTATTTCTATTCTGTTGTAAAGCCTGTACTACAAATGTTATCTGTATTATTATGTTTTTAATGATGTATTTTGTACCATTATTATTGTATTCTTATGTTATAAAATTGTAATTGACACCAGTTCATCAAATTAAGTAACTTGTAAGTTCCATATCACTGCACACGTTTCTGTTGGTCATAGTATATGGACAATATGTGAGAAGTAGGGACTGTTAGTGTTTGCACGTGTGTTAATAATTCAGCAAGGGACTGGATAACAGCATTGCTGGTTCTAAGGACAATTCCAAAAACTTTGTGAGTGCACAAGTGATGGTTTATGGACTTGCTATATTCTCCGCAAGACTCTTCAAAGGTGAATGTGCACCTGCACAGTCGCAACTGATGGCTGCTGGCCATCTCTACAAGGACTACAGTGGGTCTGCATCTCTGATGACCCACCAATACCATTATCTCTACAAGGACTACAGTGGGTCTGCATCTTTGATGGCCCACCAATATCATTATTTCTACAAGGACTACAGTGGGTCTGCATCTCTGATGGCCCACCAATACCACAATCTCTACCAGGACTACAGTGGGTCTGCTCTGTGATGACCTACCTACCAATATTCTTCAAAACTTCGACTGTCTCTGCTGTGGGTTTGCTCTGTTATGGCCCATTACCTGTCTGCATGTCAAGAGTCAGCACAGTCTTTCTGCTGGAAGGACAACACTACTTCTTCACGACTGCATGGAAATCCACTACTTCCATGTGAATTGTCTTTTACTGCTCAGACTTTGAGAAAACAAACTGCAGGTTTACTCTTATGATGAACAATCTGGACTGTCTTTATGGACTGTGAGAAAATTTTAGCTTTTGACCAACATCGTATAAATAAGTGTGTGCATTTGATATCTTTGTTATTGAAATTATGAAAAATTTTATCAAATCATTATTGGCCACTGCCTAAAAATATTTTGTAAATTTTTTTGTGGGGAGCGTGGGGGCTATGTAAGTAGGCTGTTTATGTTTTCTCTATGTAAGTAGGCTGTTTATGTTTTCTTATTGGCAACGTTACGTAGCGCTCTGTATGAAAATCACTGGCTGTGCTGTGTGCAGTCTGTAGCTAGTTTGCATTGTTGTCTGCCATTGTATTGTTGGGCAGCTGGATGTTAACAGCGCATAGCGTTGGGCAGTTAGAGGTGAGCCGCCAGCAGTGGTGGATGTGTGGAAGGAAATGGCGGAGTTTTGAAATTACATATATTATGACTTTTGATGATATTAAGGTAAATACAGTGTTTGTTCTCTATTAAAATCTTTCATTTGCTAACTATCCCTATCAGTAGTTAGTACCTTCTGTAGTTTGAATCTTTTATTTAGCTGGCAATAGTGGCGCTCGCTGTATTGCAGTAGTTCGAGTAACGAAGATTTTTGTGAGGTAAGTGATTTGTGAAAGGTATAGGTTAAAGTTACTCAGGGCCATTCTTTTGCAGGGATCTTTGATAGTCAGATTGCGTTGCGCTAAAAACATTGTGTGTCAGTTTAAGCACAGTCATGTATAATTTGTTCTAAGGGGACGTTTCAAATGACCTATTAGATAGTGTCGGAAGTTCCATGCGGCTTCTCGCGGATGATGCTGTAGTATACAGAGAAGTTGCAGCATTAGAAAATTGCAGCGAAATGCAGGAGGATCTGCAGCGGATAGGTACTTGGTGCGGGGAGTGGCAACTGACCCTTAACATAGACGAATGTAATGTATTGCGAGTACATAGGAAGAAGGATCCTTTATTGTATGATTATATGATAGCGGAACAAACACTGGTAGCAGTGACTTCTGTAAAATATCTTGGAGTATGGGTACGGAACGATTTCAAGTGGAATGATCATCTAAAATTAATTGTTGGTAAGGCGGGTACCAGGTTGAGATTCATTGGGAGAGTCCTTAGAAAATGAAGTCCATCAACAAAGGAGATGGCTTACAAAACACTCGTTCGACCTATACTTGAGTATTGCCCTCAGTGTGGGATCCGTACCAGATCGGGTTGACGGAGGAGATAGAGAAGATCCAAAGAAGAGCGGCGCGTTATTTGGTAAGCGTGATAGCGTTACGGAGATGTTTAGCGAACTCAAGTGGCAGACTCTGCAAGACAGGCGCTCTGCATCGCTGTGTAGCTTGCTGTCCAGGTTTCGAGAGGGTGCGTTTCTGGATGAGGTATCGAATATATTGCTTCCCCCTACTTGTACCTCCTGAGGAGATCACGAATGTAAAATTAGAGAGATTCGAGCGCGCACGGAGGCTTTTTGGCAGTCGTTCTTCCTGCGAACCATAGGCCACTGGAACGGAAAAGGGAGGTAATGACAGTGGCACGTAAAGTGCCCTCCGCAACACACCGTTGGGTGGCTTGCGGAGTATAAATGTAGATGTAGATGTAGATATGGAGTGCCGCAGGGAAGTGTGTGGTAGGTCCGCTGTTGTTTTCTATCTACATAAATGATCTTTTGGATAGAGTGGATAGCAATGTGCGGCTGTTTGCTGATGATGCTGTGGTGTACGGGAAGGTGTCGTCGTTGAGTGACTGTAGGAGGATACAAGATGACTTGGACAGGATTTGTGATTGGTGTAAAGAATGGCAGCTAACTCTAAATATAGATAAATGTAAATTAATGCAGATGAATAGGAAAAAGAATCCTGCAATGTTTGAATACTCCATTAGTAGTGTAGCGCTTGACAGAGTCACGTCGATTAAATATTTGGGTGTAACATTGCAGAGCAATATGAAGTGGGACAAGCATGTAATGGCAGTTGTGGGGAAGGCGGATAGTCGTCTTCGGTTCATTGGTAGAATTTTGGGAAGATGTGGTTCACCTGTAAAGAAGACCGCTTATAAAACACCAATACGACCTATTCTTGGGTACTGCTCGACCGTTTGGGATCCCTATCAGGTCGGATTGAGGGAGAACATAGAAGCAATTCGGAGGCGGGTTGCTAGATTTGTTACTGGTAGGTTCGAACATCACGCGAGTGTTACGGAAATGCTTCAGAAACTTTGGTGGGAGTCTCTAGAGGAATGGAGGCGTTCTTTTCGTGAATCGCTACTGAGGAAATTAAGAGAACCAGCATTTGCGGCTGACTGCAGTACAATTTTACTGCCGCCAACTTACATTTCGCGGAAAGACCACAAAGATAAGATAAGAGATATTAGGGCTCGTACAGAGGCATATAGACAGTCTTTTTCCCACGTTCTGTTTGGGAGTGGAACAGGGAGAGAAGATGCTAGTTGTGGTACGAGGTACCCTCCGCCACGCACCGTATGGTGGATTGCGGGGTATGTATGTAGATGTAGATGTAGATGTAGTTGCTTAGTCCCGACAGTGACGTCATTTTCGGTTGTTTATCCAAATACCCTATTCAGTAAGCTTCTGAGACCTGTTACCGAACGGTCCTCCCACCGATTTCACGACAATTGTTCAAATGGTTCAAATGGCTCTGAACAGTATGGGACTTAACAGCTGAGGTCATCAGTCCGCTAGAACTTAGAACTACATAAACCTAACTAACCTAAGGACATCACACACATCCATGCCCGAGGAAAGATTCGAAACTGCGACTGTAGCGGTCGCGCGGTTCCAGACTGAACCGCCTAGAACCGCTCGGCCACTCCGGCTGGCACGACAGTTGTACCGACAGGTTTTGGATTTCGGTGTGACCCTGTCGATCGGTGAGCTGTGGTTTATGTACACCTATAATTTGTTATTTTAAACATATTTAGCGGTTTTAGCTTTGGGTTTAGTGATTGTGTTACTAAAGAATCACCAGAGGATGCATCTGGTTGGAAAGTGTTTTCATAATAGACAATTTTCCTTTGTTAGAAATATGGTTAGGTTAGGTTGTTACTGTGAATGATTACATTCAAAAAAATAACGTTTTCGGTCAATATTCTCTCAAAATACGTGTTATTTTTATGCAAATAAGAGTTTAAAGATAATTAATTATCAAGACATTGGCTCTGCTTACGTTTATTACATGAGGGTGAACTAATGTGACTAGTGACTTTGTGTACTTTTTCCCAGAAATGGTTTAGTTTAAATACGACCATTTTAGGTTATGCTTTACCGTGACTGTTATTGACATTAAATGAAACAACAAGTTTACTGTTACCAGTCACCGTTTTATTTATTTCCACGACGCGTTTAAAAGGTTTAAACCTCCATCATCGGGTGGATTAACATTAGTTAGTATGACATTTGCGTGTGTGTTGTGTTACGCTTTTTTGGAGGAACTTGTGGCGCTGCCTCCAGTGGTCACAGGTTCCTTTTGCTGTCGTAACACATCACATGTATACTGTCACATTTGCAAACAAATATGACGCCATATTTGTTTACAAATGTGACAGTATACATGTGATGAGTTACGGTAGCGAAAGGAACCTGTGACCACTGGAGGCAGTGCCACAAGTTCCTCCAAAAAAGTGTAACACAACACACACGAAAATGTCATACTAACTAATGTTAATTTCGGGCTTCTGTAAAAGATCACCAATATTCGGGATTTTCCGTTCGTTTAAATTTGGCATGCTTTTTTCGTTGTTGCAGCAACAATGTTGTGACCCGTTTCGTGTGCCAAGGGGGATCAACTCCACCGTTTGTTAATTTATTTGGTATAAATTTCCCAACCGCTGTGGATACTACTTCTTTGAATTCAAATCAAATCTGGTCTACACTAACATTGTGAATTTGAAAGGAGTGGAGATTGTCTTTCAGGAAGGCGTCAGGTGAAACTTTATACGCTTTTTGAGTAGGTACATTTTTGGTTTATTTTTGGGAGATTTTAGAGTTACAATTTTCAATATCGCTACTACAATTCACTAATCCCTGTATCCGTTTCGATGCTAGTTATCAGCTCAGAATTATTTGTGGCTAAGAGGTCAAGTGTGTTTTCGCACCTGGATGGGCTCATGAACTAACTGTTCGACGTAATTTTCAGAGAATGCGTTTAACACAATTTCGGATGATATTTTGTGCGTACCTCCGGATTTAAAGATGTATTTTCGCAAACATATCGACGGTAAATTGATGTCACCACCAACTATCATTGTATGGCTAGGGTACCTGTTTGTAATTAGACTCAAGTTTTCCTTGAAACTTTCAGCAATTGTATCATTTGAGTTGGAAGGTTGGTAAAAGGATACAGTTATTATTTTCTTCCGGTTGTCAAGGAAGACTTCTACTCATGCTCACAAGAACTATCTACTTCAATTTCACTACAAGGTAAATTACTTCTAAAAGCAACAAAGACGCCGCTGCCAACTGTGTTTAGCCTGTCTTTTCTCAACACTGTTACGTCCTTCCGGCTTTAACCAGCTTTCAGTGCCTATACCGATTTGAGGAGCAGTGCTTGCTATTAGCGCTTGAAGCTCTGGTACTTCCCATCACAAGTACGACAATTTACAACTGTTATACCGATGGTTCCTGGATCTACGTTCTTCCTGCGTTCGACCTGCACCCTTTGAGACTGAAATCCTGTTCGTATTTTCCCGAGTCCCTCTAACTTAGAAAACCGCCCAGTCCACGCCACACGGCCCCTGCTACCCGTGTAGCCGCCTCCTGCGTGTAGTGGTCACTTGACCTATTTAGCGGAACCCGAAACCTCATCACCCTATCGTGCAAGTCGAGGAATCTGCAGCCTACACGGTTGCAGAACCGTCTGAGCCTCTGATTCAGACCCTCCACTCGGCTCTGTACCAGAGGTCCGCAATCGGTCCTGACGACTATTCTGCAAATGGTCAGCTCTGCTTTCATCCCGCCAGCGAGACTGGCAGCCTTTACCCCTTTTTATAGCCACTCGAAGCCAGAGAGAGTCTCTTCTAATTCAAAGCGACACACATCACTGCTCCCGCCTTTAGCCACCACCTGCACTTGGCTGCACCTTGTGCTCTCCATGGCATTTGGAGGACCCGTTCCACATCTAGAATGACTCCACCCGGTATGCACGTGGAGTGCACATTGGCTTTCTTCCCCTGCTTGCCAGCCATGGCGCTAAGTGGCGCCTAACATCGGAGCTCTCAACTACCAATCATCCCACCCTCTGTGATTGCCCAGATCTTTCAGGCTGAGACGTTTCCTGTGAAACAGAACCAGGCTGAGGGACAGTGTCAACTACAGGCAGCACCTGGAACCTGTTAGTCAGACTAACCGGGATAGCCTTACATGTGGCCTGCTAGGAAGTCCTTCGGCGCCTGCACGCCCCGAGGCGACCTCCCACTCGACCACAGGTGAGGGGTCAACCTCAGTGCGAGCAGTAACTGGGCTGGCCACCAGTGTTGACCAATTGGCAGACTCAGACGTGTTGGACGTCCGTTGGGCCCAACAGCTGGCCCATAACAATGATGCCCATCCATTGCAAACTCAAGCTGTGTAGCCAAAACCGCCAAAGCCTGGAGCTGAGAGCGAAATGTCACCAACTCGGCTTGCATCTGCACAGAGCAGATCACATTTGATTGCGCTGCAGCTCCACAGTATCCTTAGAGCAGTGTTGATAGAAGTTTCTAACTTTGTCAGAAACGTAGTCATATGGTCATCGCATTTCGAACTGTCGTTTTTGACCCCGAAATGTGTAGCAGTCATCGCCCCAAGTGAAGCGCGGTTTTACTGACGTCCTCCTTTATGACATCCCCTGAGTCCTTTTCAAGTCGATTCTGTGCAGTGGTGTGTCTGGAATGTTTTCCAGGGCCACTCATAAGAAAACCGAATGATTTCCAGCCCTGGGTGTTGCGGTTCAGACATCCTCCCCAGAGGCGTCAAAAGACGCGATGAAATGTGGGTAAGACGGGGGCGTGACGACCTTTCGTGTGATACGTCGACTGTGGCGTTGGGCAGAATTGTGGTAAAATTTGGTGTCAGTATGACATCATTAACCCACCTTACAGCTTACATGAATTCCTGAGCTGTGTCCTTCAATTTTTTTTTTTTTTTTTTTTTTTTTTTTTTTTTTTTTTGTATGTGTATTTGAAATTTCGCCGAGCCTGTGAGTGGCGTCTCAGAGGGAAACGCTTTTGCATCGGTAAGGGGGAAGGTTGTGGGTACCTTTGAGCCAAATTTTAAATTTATGTCTCGGAATGGATGTCCGGTCTCGAAAACTTACATACGACCGGGACAGTGGTGTGCTGACCACATGCCCCTACATATCCGCATCCAGCGACGCCTATGGGTGAGGATGACACGGCGGCTGGTCGGTCCCTTTGGCCTTCATGGCCTGTTCTGGAGTAGTTTAGTTTTTTAGCGGAATGGAAGGCAGTTAAAGGGTTTCGAAAAAAAATTGTTCCTTTAATTTATTTGTGCATTACAGCTTTATTTGACAAAGCATAGAGTTTCGACCTTTCACCTAACTTCAACTTGCTTAATACGCCGAGAGATTCATAAGTATGACACCTTTATGGACCAATCGCTCCTGTTTGCTTTACAATGTGAAGAAAAAGAACCCGACAATAATGTCAGTTTCCAGACAATGATTCGTCTGATAGCGACAGCTAATCAGCAACGAGCGTGTGGGACTCAGTGCATTTAAATTAACTTCCTCCGGCTAATGATTGTTACGCGACAGAGTGCTGATGCTAAATAAATCAACTGAAGATATAAGGTGTGACATAACATAATAAAACTGATGTTGTTATTCAATGGAAAAGTTGGAATTTGAGATTTCGCTTACTGTTTTGTCAATCACAATTGGCGTAAGAATCATGGATTGACCATTGTCGTAAAATATTGCGTTGTGAAATATGAATAGTCTTTGCTTGCAGTTTCGCGTGGCTTGAAGCAGTCACAGCTAGCGTGCTATTGTTTAAGACATTGCATTATCGTCTTTCTAATTACTTCATGGTCTTAGATACGATCATACCCGGTCGTGAAGTTATTGTTACGACAAAACAATTTCCTAAGGGACCAGATAGTTCTTAAAGGCGCAAAAACAACTGCAACATCACGCAAAAGGGAAATTTATTATTAAAGCTGATGCCCGAAGACAATAAAAGCTTTCTTTTTGTCAATGTAACACGCACATTGGACTGCTGATCTTGGTGTCTGTAATATTAGGAAAATGCATAAGTAAAATGAAAATAATACTAAGGAGATGGTAGGAATGAGCACTACTAAATGATTCAGTATTTACAGAACAAATATTTATTATAACTAAAACATATATCGTACCTTACGCTTAGTACTAAAATGACGGCAGAGTTTTATGTCCGTTTCATGTCCATTGAGCGCTCTTTTATATAGCCAGTGTCCTATTGAGTCGTCACGATAGGTTACAACAGTTCTTCTTTTTACACTTCACTCAAACTTAGACATTTAGTAAAAATTAGATCAGACCGCCACAAATATGAGTCCGTCTTACTTAAGAAAAACAGTACAAGCGTTTTCAGTGATTCGCTTACAGCATCTAATCTGGCGTTAACAGTCTCATTTTGTGTTTTTATAGTCTCATTTACTGCGTCAAACTGTTGTTTAAGCATTTCCATTAACGAACCGAAGTCATTTGTAGCTGCAACGGGAAGAGTTTGGACTTTAGGGTCACTTTCCCGTGTTACAGACGTGGTTAGTTCAGTTTCGACACGGGAACCCACCGTTCGCGATCGTAAAGGGTATGGAATACTGTTAACGTCTTCACTCCCGTCTCCTGTTGTCACCTGTCTCTGTTTACTATCTGCCATTTTCGTCAGTAAGACACGTGCTACTGATCCACGTCCCAAGGCTTTCGTCGTTTGTCACTGACCTGGTGCACTGCTTGCTGTGAGTCCGCTACACAATATCCACCATGTTGAAAATGTAATACAGCTATTCTAACAATGGGGAAACAATTTCTATTATCAGACTACGAAGAATTTTACTTTGAAAGATAAAATAAAGCAGATTTTTCTATAGCGGGAAGGAGATAGAAAGGATGCATATCGACTTGGAAAAGAAACGTTGCTACTGAACCACTACACTGCTTATGCAAAATTCTGACTTACGTTTTGATGGCTTGATTACCGCTATGTTGTCTCAGAAAAAGAGGCAGGAAAGAAATATGGGAACACCAAAGATGCAAAACATTACCGTAATTAATTCGGTGGAGCAAAACCGTTGAGATTCAAACGGCTTCCAATCGTCTCGGAATAGATAAATGCGAGTCCCGCACGGTTTTCAAAGGACTCTCGTATCATGATTCCTGCAAAATAGTGGATGGATCTGGATAGAGATCACACACCCTTCTCTCCAATGTTGACTACAGAGGCACAATAGTACTGAGACGTGGTGACTGTGGTGGGAAGGAGAGATGCGTCTACTCATCCTCGTGTTCACAAAATCAGTCCTAGACGATGCGAGCTGTGTGAAAGGAGGTCTTGTCATCGTGGAACACAGTGTCATCACTGGGGAACAAACATTGTACCACAGTTTGAACCTGATCAGCCCAGATCGTCACATAATGCTTGGCAGTAACACAGCCTAGCAGAGTAACCATGAAACACCGCGATATGACTGCCCAAATAACCACCGAACGTCCGCAATGTTTCACTCTTGGAGCGTAAGCTCTGCCAGAAGTTGGAAATAGCGTGAAACATGACTCATCTGACGAAATGACATTCTTCCATTGTTCCATAGTCCAGGTTTTATGTCTTCGGTACTACAGTCTCCTATTTATGGGCATTTGCATAACTGATTCGTCGATTTTTGAATTCCAGCTCACCATGAAATTCGTTGCTTATGGAGCTCTCTTCGGATCATTTTGGTGGTGACCAGGTTCGCTAGTGCAAAATTCAGTTCTGCAGTATCTGATGCAGCTGTCGTGCTCTTGCCGCGCGGGATTAGCCGAGCGGTCTCGGGCGCTGCAGTCATGGGCTGTGCGGCTGGTCCCGGTGGAGGTTCGAGTCCTCCCTCGGGCATGGGTGTGTGTGTTTGTCCTTAGGATAATTTAGGTTAAGTAGTGTGTAAGCTTAGGGACTGATGACCTTAGCAGTTAAGTCCCATAAGATTTCACACACATTTGAACATTTTTTTGTCGTGCTCTTAGTTTTCGTCACAATACTTTACAACGACAGTCCGTCAGGTTGTGTTGTGACTTAGTGGATGACGTTCTTTCGCTTTCCCTGTACGCAATAGGAATCTTCTATACGGTGCCTCTTGAAACATCAGAGACTTCAGCTACGTTGGTTACGCAAACACCCACAATACGAGTACCAATAATTTGTCCATGTTCGAATTCACCAAGCTCCGACACAATTAACTCACATTTACACAGTGGCGTTCTTTCTCAAATACAGCCGGTCGGTGTGGCCGAGAGGTTCTAGGCGCTTCAGTCTGGAACCGCGTGACCGCTACGGTCGCAGGTTCGTATCCTGCCTCGGGCATGGATGTGTGTGATGTCCTTAGGTTTAAGTAGTTCTAAGTTCTAGGGGACTGATGACCTCAGATGTTGAGCCACATAGTGCTCAGAGCCATTTTAACCATTTTTTGTCAAATACAACAGCACAAACTGCTGGCTTGGCTAGACCTGCATTAGTGTTCAAGAATGCATTTCTTGCACTACTTCCATAATCTTGTTCAACCCTTGTAATGGCAACATTTAAGTTCCTGTTTACTTTAGAAGCAAATTTTCTGCAATGTTTACTGGATGTTACAGAATCACGTACGCTAAAAGTAAGGTAATGTCATCAGTTGGTTAAGGTATTAAACAGTATGCAGGAACAGCACACCAGCAGCACAGCCGGTATGTTGTACTGTAAGACGCAGCGTTCTTAATAATGAAATGTAAATGTGACCGTTTTAAATATTGCCATTATACAGAGCGTGTGAATGAACTTTTATTCTAACAAATACTGGAAATCAGTGACTGTGAACTAAGACAACAGTCAGAAAGGAAACAGCACTAAATTAAATTTTAAACACTCACTTTCTCGAATCGTGTTTTTGGAGCAAATGCTCGCCACAGGCATTAACTCTCAGTCGCTGGCAGCTAACTGGCTAACGCTTTATTGCCGCATTTACAAAAATAGTGCAGTTCCGACCTGTACTGTGATATCCGTTACCCTGTTCTGAACTCGTCACGTTATTTTTTCGACCCCTTACAGAAAATAGTAGCAAGCCGTATGAGATCTTAGAGAGCGCTCCTGACGTTACCTTCTCCGACGTCTTATTTGTATATAAAGGGCGTTCAAAAAGTTTTGCACAGTCGTCTCTAATTTTTTTTATTTTTTGCCGGAGGAGAATGAATTTTTTGTGAACATACTTGGAACATTTAGCTATAAGTTGGTGTATAAAAGTATGTTCTTTTATTTACAGGTGAGCCATAACGGACCGTGAAGTAGATGTCAGATTGCGACAACGGTCGGTGATGGAGTTCCTCTTCAAGACCGGCGATGACTCTGCCACAGCGATTCACAGGAAGTTGCGCCCTGTTTATGGGGAGGACGCAGTGGATCGCAGCAGTCTTCAGTGGTGATTGCAGTGGTTTAAAGAAGGTGATTTCTCTCTATTGGACAATCCACGATGCGGTACACCAGTGACGGCAGTGAATGACGTGAATAAGGAGACCAGTGATCAAATCATCCAAAATGACAGATGTGTGACGACACGACAGCTTGCTGAAATGACTCGTTTGTCATTGGGTAATTGATATCACTGGTACAGTCACTAGGGTACAGAAAAATCTGTGCACGTTGGGTGCCTGGATTATTGACAAGAGAAATGAAAACGATGAGGAAGAATGTGTGCGAGGGTCTCATGAAGACCTTTACTGAAGAGTGGAAGCAATGTTTTGAGGGCGTCATTATCCAGGAAGAAATATGGTTGTTTTCGTGCGAACCCGAGAGCAAAACCCAGTCCATGGAGTGACGTCATCTGGATTCCTCTCTCAAGAAGAAACTAAGACTATCAGGAACAGCAGGCCGAAAGGTGATGGCCTTCTAATAATTCTGGGATCAGTGTGGTGTCATTTTCATTCACTTTTAGGAACCTGGCTCCACAATTAACCGGGACCGTTACTGTTTGTCACTGGACAAGCTGCGACGTGCCCTCAAGACCCACAGACCACAGCTTCAGGGTCAGCTCATCAGGCTACACCATGACGATGCCAAACCCCATACAGCCCCTATGACGCAGGAGAAAACCAGGAAAATGAGTTGGAAAATTGTTGCTCATCCTTCCTACAGTCCGGACTTGGCTCCGTCTGATTTTTACCTCTTTGGTCGTCTGAAGGCCCAACTACGAGGTAAAACATTTAATAGATTTCCTGTGACAAGCGATGGTGTAAAAGTCAATCCCCGGAATTTTACTAAAGTGCATTTACATCATGGATATAGCGTTGGGCCAGAGGCGTCACAGTTGATGGAGGCTACACTGAGTAGGCTCAATGTATAGTTTAAATTTCCAAGTATGTTCAAAAAATATTTCATTCTCCTCCTGCAAAAAATAAAAAAAATAGAGACGACTGTACAAAACTTTTTGAACGCCCTTTGTATTGTATTCGAGACAGAAATAAACCCTACACAAAGTAGTTACGAGTGACTAAAATCTTGCAACTTTAATTGTGCTTGGAGTCGTAAGCAGATCATCTTCTCCTGTGCAAGATTGGGGGCATAGTTGACAAAGCAATAAGTGTCGCTCTCGAAAGTCACCGCTGGTGATATCCAAAGGTCAGTGACGTTTCTGGAGATTGCTAACGATTTTTCCAACTCTAGGACGAAATCGGCTGAGTGGCCTCTCCACTATCCAGTTCTGTTCGTTCCTATACGGGAGGCCAGACTGAGTTATTCTCAAGTAGAGGAATCCACAATTCTTTCCTTGCAAGATTGAAGTGGTGTCGAGGAAGCTTCTCCTCAAGCTCTACCTTGGGGCTGCTGGAACGTGCCCACGTTCCGGCTGTGTTTCCTGATAGTGTTATTTGTTCTATCCACGTTGGCAGCTACTACACGGCGAATATGGAGTGAACTTTTCTTGCGAGCTGGTAGAGTTTTACAAGTGGCGTATGTTTCAAACCATCTCTAATAAGCCTACACTTTTCGTTTAACGCCTTGCCCACTACGTTTGTGTGGGTGTATTTGTACTAGACAGGCCACGCATTTTGCGCAGCATTGTAGCATGTTGCTAGAACCGTCATTCTACGGGTCCGTGGTTAGGAGCCTCATGTGGTGTCAGTGATCTTTGAAAGGTTATTAATTCTGGCTTCCACTTTCATTCTGTTTTCTCGCAATGCTGCTTCAACATCTTCAAAAGATTTCCCTTGTCTCGCTAATGCTATACATCTGCATAAAGCAAACTACTAGCACTCGCCAGAACCGAGAGGGGTAGCACAGTGATTACCAAACTGAACTCGCATTCGAGAGGACGGTAGTTCAAACTCGCGTCCGACCATCCTGGTTTAGGCTTTCCATGATTTCCCTAAATCGCTTAAAACAAATGCTGGGACGGCCGCTTTCCTTCATCATCCTTACCTAATCCAACCTTGTGCTCCTTCCCTAATGACAACGTTGTTGACGGGACGTTAAACACTAATCTCCTACTGCTCGTCCTCAGTTCGCCGGAAGTGGATGATCGTTGGCACAGAAGGTAAACAACAGTGATGGAAGAACAATTTCTAGTGAGAAGCCATTTCTCTGACATCTCCGTCTTTTACACTGACATCCATGCCTCGGGCATGGATGTCCTTAGGTTAGTTAGGTTTAAGTAGTTCAGGGTTCTAAAATCGAATGTTTTGTAGTAAGCCCAAAATTGTTCAAATGGCTCTGAGCACTATGGGACTTAGAGGTCATCAGTCCTCTGAACTACTTAAATCTAACTAACCTAAGGACATCACACACATCCAAGCCCGAGGCAGGATTCGAACGTGCGACCGTAGCGGTCGCACGGTTCCAGACTGAAGCGCCTAGAACCGCTCGGCCACAACGGCCGGCTTGTAGTAAGCCTTAAATAAGTTTGGTGACAGTGTAATCTTTCGTTATCCAGTAGATTTCCTGAGACAATGTATGGCTTTTGACAGTTTCGTAAGCAGCAGTCAAGTCGATAAAATGTACTGCAGTATTTTTCCGGGTCTCAGAGCCATCTTCAGTAAATTTCATGCGATTGTGGACCTGCGCTGTACTGCTTCTTCCTGGTGTGCGATGTACTGCTTCTTCCTTGTTCTTGTATTACAACTGCCTCTAATCCATGAATAAAATGATCCAGAAAATTCGCTCCAATATTTTGAACGGATGGCGCAACAAGAATATTGGCCCATAGTTTCCTGCCTCAGGAAATGATTTTCCAGGTTTTAAGCCAGGATCAATAGTGCTTTCCTGCAGGTGTTGAGTAAATTACAGGCTTTTATACAGTTGTTGAAAAGCACCAGAGTACAAATCCTCTCTTGATCGGCAAAGTGTTTCATCAGCTCCATTCTGTTGTCACGTACCCCTGCCACGACTGTTAATGGCTGCATTCAATTTTTCGATGTGGAATAGCTGTAAAAGTTCACTCGTCTGCATTTACTCTGGTATCTGAGGTAGTCGGCGCCGCGCCAAAATGCAAAATGCACTCTGCGGCCCAGGAAATACGGATAGCGCTTTTACCATGGCTCGCCGAATGGGGACATCACTTCCGGATTCATCCCATCCAGTCCATTACGGGCGACGGTGCGTTACCCCGCAGGCGGACACGTCTCCAGCCGATCGCTTCCTCAGACGACTGGACAATAATTCTCTCTTTTGTCTCTGTTCATGTCTTTATGTGTTTCATTCATATAATGCGCAGTCAAATGAAAATGAGACAGATGGAAAAAAAATTGAACAAACTACTTACACTACTGGCCATTAAAAGTGCTACCAAGAGGAAATGCAGATGATAAACGAGTATTCATTGGACAAATATATTGTACTAGAACTGACATGTTATAAGAGAATGAGTTGTGATGAATGGAAAGAAATGCATTGAGAAGCTATAAGAAAATGGTTTGGCTAAAATAGTATTTTGAAAGAGGATATGAACAAAAAAAGTAGGGTTTAGGGACAATAAGTTTAGGTAGGATTTTCTTGGAAATAAATGATGAGGTAAGATAATAGAAAATAAACAATGAGGTAAGAAATATGTGAACGTATAAATACAGAAAGCATGCTTGGATAGGATTTTTTTTGGTGGAAACAAATGTTGAAATAAGACGAAAGATCTATGGAATAAAGTTTTGGGGTGGACTGCAGTACCAAATGTCACACTGAAAACAAACCATGTCCTGTATTTTGTGCTATTACACAATGTGAATTTGTGTTTTTCCTGTCTTAATGTGTTTAGCTAATAAGAGTTATGTAGTAGAATTTTTCTGATAATATGTTATTTTCTTTGTAAAGATATTTAGACATTATTTATTCTGTTCTGTTTTAATGCTCATGTGTGAAGTTGATGTTTCGAAAGTTATTCTGATCTTTTATGTATGTACTCATGTTATAATTCCTATAACACTGATGTATATGTTATTTCGATTCTTTTGTAAAGCCTGCATTACCACAAATGTTATCTGTATTGTTATGTTCTTTAATGATGTATTTTGTGCCTTTGTTATTGTATTCTTATGTTATAAAATTGTAATTGACACCAGTTCATCAAATTAAGTAACTTGTAAGTTACATTTCACTGCACACGTTTCTGTTGGCCATAGTATATGGACAATATGTGAGAAGTAGGGACTGATAGTGTTTGTACGTGTGTTAATAATTCAGCAAGGGACTGGATAACAGCATTGCTGGTTCTAAGGACATTTCAAACAAATTTTTTATGAGTGGACAAGTGGTGGTTTATGGACTTGCTATGTTTTCCGCAAGACTCTTCGATGGTGATTGTGCACCTGCACAGTCGCAACAGATGGCTAATGGCCGTCTCTACAAGGACTACAGTGGGTCTGCACCTTTGATGACCCACCAATACCATTATGTCTACAAGGACTACAGTGGGTCTACACCTTTGCTGACTCACCAATACCATTATTTCTACAAGGACTGCAGTGGGTCTGCACCTCTGGTGGCCCACCAATACCGTAATCCCTACCAGGACTACAGTGGGTCTGCTCTGTGATGACGTACCTACCAATATTCTTCAAAACTTCGAATGACTCTGCTGTGGGTTTGCTCTGTCGTTGCCCATTACCTGTCTGCATGTCAAGTCAGCACTGTCTTTCCGTTGGAAGGACAACACTACATCTTCAAGACTGCATGGAAATCCACTACTTCCGTGTGCTTTCTCTTTTACTGCTCAGACTTTGAAAAAAAAAAAAACACTGCAATTTTACTGTGATGACTGATCAGGACTGTCTTTATGGACTGTGAGAAAATTTTAGCTTTTGACCAACATTGTATCAATAAGTGTGTGCATTTGATATCTTTGTTATTGTAATTATGAAAAATTTTATCAAATCATTATTGGCCACTGCCAAAACAATTTTTAAAACTTTTTGTGGGGAGCATGGGGGCTATGTAAGTAGGCTGTTTATGTTTTCTTATTGGCAACGTTACGTAGCGCTCTGTATGAAAATCACTGGCTGTGCTGTGTGCAGTCTGTGGCTAGTTTGCATTGTTGTAATACTCGCCATTGTAGTGTTGGGCAGTTGGCTGTTAACAGCGCGTAGCGTTGCGCAGTTGGAGGTGAGCCGCCAGCAGTGGTGGATGTGGGGAGAGAAATGGCGGAGTTTTGAAATTTGTAAGACTGGATGTCATGAACTGCTATATATATTATGACTTTTGAACACTATTAAGGTAAATACATTGTTTGTTCTCTATCAAAATCTTTCATTTGCTAACTATGCCTATCAGTAGTTAGCGCCTTCAGTAGTTTGAATCTTTTATTTAGCTGGCAGTAGTGGCGCTCGGTGTATTGCAGTAGCTTGAGTAACGAAGATTTTTGTGAGGTAAGTGACTTGTGAAAGGTATAGGTTAATGTTAGTTCAAAAAATGGTTCAAATGTCTCTGAGCACTGTGGGACTCAACATCTTAGGTCATAAGTCCCCTAGAACTTAGAACTACTTAAACCTAACTAACCTAAGGACATCACACACACCCATGCCCGAATCAGGATTCGAGCCTGCGACCGTAGCAGTCCCGCGGTTCCGGACGGCAGCGCCAGAACCGCTAGACCACCGCGGTTAATGTTAGTCAGGGCCATTCTCTTGTAGGGATTATTGAAAGTCAGATTCCGTTGCGCTAAAAATATTGTGTGTCAGTTTAAGCACAGTCATGTATAATTTTTCTAAGGAGACTTTTCCATGTGATTACATGTTCACGCAATTTGGGTGCATAGATCCTGAGAAATCAATACCCAGAATAACCACCTCTGGCCGTAATAACGGCCTTGATACGCCAGCTCAAACAGAGCTTGGCTGGCGTGTACAGGTACAGCGGCCCATGCAGCTTCAACACGGTACCACAGTTCATCAAGAGTAGTGACTGGCGTATTGTGCCAAGGCTGTTGGTCGGCCACCATTGACCAAACGTTTTCACTTGGTGAGAGATCTGGACAATGTGCTGGCCAGGGCAGCAGTCGAACATTTTCTGTATCCAGAAAGGCCCGTACAGGATCTGCAACATGCGGTCGTGCATTATCCTGCTGAAATGTAGGGTTTCGCAGGGATCGAATGAAGGGTAGAGTCACGGGTCGTAACACATCTGAAATGTAACGTCCACTGTTCAATGTGCCGTTAATGCGAAGAAGAAGTGACCGAGACGTGTAACCAATGGCACCCCATACCATCTCGCCGGCTGTTACGCCAGTATGGCGATGACGAACACACGCTTCCAATGTGCGTTCACCACGATGTCGCCAAACACGGATGCGACCATCATGATGCTGTAAACATAACCTGCATTCATCCAAAAAAATGACGTTTTGCCATTCGTGCACCCAGGTTCGTTGAGTACACCATCGCATGCGATCCTGTCTATGATGCAGTGTCAAGGGTAACCGCAGCCATGGTCTCCGAGCTGATAGTCCATGCTGCTGCAAACGACGTCGAACTGTTCGTGCAGATGGTTGTTGTCTTCCAAACGTCCCCATCTGTTGACTCAGGGATCGAGACGTGGCTGCACTATCCGTTACAGCCATGCGGATAAGATGGCTGTCATCTCGACTGCTAGTGATACGAGGCCGTTGGGATCCAGCACGGCGTTCCGTATTACCCTCCTGAACCCACCGATTCCATATTCTGGTAACATTCATTGGATCTCGACCAACGCGAGCAACAATGTCGCGATACGATAAACCGCAATCGCGATAGGCTACAATCAGACCTTTATCAGAGTCGGAAACGTGATGGTAAGCATTTCTTCTCCTCACACGAGGCATCACAACAACGTTTCACCAGGCAACACCGGTCAACTGCTGTTTGTGTATGAGAAATCGGTTGGAAAATTTCCTCTTGTCAGCACGTTGTAGGTGTCGCCACCGGCGCCAGCCTTGTGTGAATGCTCTGAAAAGCTAATCATTTGCATATCACAGTATCTTCTTCCTGTCGGTTAAATTTCACGTCTGTAGCTGGTCATCTTCGTGGTGTAGCAGTTTTAATGGCCAGTAGTGTATTATTTGAAAAGTAATCGCTGTATCTGTTAACACATTTATCCTACGGAGACAAGACGGTCGGTGCCTTCATTGAAAAAATGTTTCCGGTTGCCAGCTGAGCCACGATAGCTCCCAGTCGTGCACCCCTTCCTCCAAGATAAATCGACGGCCACGAATGTCTTTCTTAAAGGCTCCAGAACTATGGAAATCACATGGGAACATATCGCTACTGTACAGAGGAATCGTATGTGATTCGCAGCGAAGCTTCTTCAGGTTTCTCGAAACGACAGGCACGACAGCTCTAGTAACGTCATGATGACCTTTTTCTTTGAGTGTAAGGGCCCACAACTCAGTGACCTTCTGCAACACGGTGGCACAATTAACGTACAGCTGTGCGCGTACACTGCAGAAACTGAAGCGCGCCATCAAGTACAAACGCCCGGTAATGTTGACGGACGGCATCATTCTCTGGCGGCCTAACGCCCGCCCACATTTTGCAAAGGTCGTTTCGACTACAAAAGTTTCGCAGGGAAGGCCTTACACATCCTCCGTACAGTCCGCATCTCTCGCCTGGCGATTTCTGCGTTTTGGGACCGCTGAGTAAAGATATCCGTGGCCGTCAATTTGCTTTGGACGAAGAGATGCACGCCTGGGTAGTCACGATATCGTGGGAACCACAGAAATTTTCATAGGATGTGGATCATCCATATTGTCCGTCCATTAGAGTGCGATCAGTCATTAATTTAGTCCCATCTGGGAGGTAGTATCCCAATTTCTGAAAGTTAGTGGTGCGGGCCACAAGCAGAAACGTGCAACCGCAAGTCGTGATCTAAAAAACCTCTGCGACAGTTTGAACAGGTGGAATTCCTATTTCAAATTCACTGTAAATTATATCTAGAAATTACAAGGTTTTTGGACAGTGACTTCATAGTCTTCTGGTTCAGACCGTATATCAGTTAGGTTCCTTTCAGAGTATGCTGATGTATTAGCTCCATACTTAACAATCATATACAACAATTCACTCGACGCAAGATCCGCACCCAAAGACTGGAAAGTTGCACAGGTCACACGAATATTCAAGAAAGGTAGTAGCAGTAATCCACTAAATTAAAGGCCCATATCGTTAACGTCGACATGCAGCAGGATTTTGGAACATATATTGTGTTCGAACATTAGAAATTACCTCGAAGAAAACGGTCAACATGGGTTTAGAAAACATCGTTCACGTGAAACACAACTAGCTCTTTATTCACGTGAAGTGTTGATTGATATTGACAAGGGATTTCAGATAGATTCCGTATTTATGGATTTCCGGAAGGCTTTTGACACTGTACCACACAAGCGGCTCGTAGTGAAATTGCGTGCTTGTCGAATATCGTCTCAGTTATGTGACTGGATTTGCGATTTCCTGTCAGAGAGGTCACAGTTCGTAGTAATTGACGGAAAGTCATCCAGTAAAATATCAGTGATTTATGGCGTTCCCCGTGGTAGTGTTATAGACCCTTTGCTGTTCCTTATCTATATAAACGATTTGGGAGACAATCTGAGCAGCCGCCTTCGATTGTCTGCAGATGACGCTGTGGTTTATCGACTAATAAAGTCATCAGAAGATAAAAAAAACTGCAAAACGATTTAGAGAAGATATCTGAATGGTGCGAAAAGTGGCAGTTGACCCTAAATAAGGAAAAGTGTGAGGTCATCCACATGAGTGCTAAAAGGAAATCGTGAAACTTCGGTTACACGATAAATCAGTCTAATCTAAAAGCCGTAAATTCAGCTAAATACCTAGGTATTATAATTATGAACAACTTAAATTGGAGGGAACACATAGAAAACGTTGTGGGGAAGGCTAACCAAAGACTGCGTTTTATTGGTAGGACACTTAGAAAATGTAACAGACCTACTAAGGAGACTGCCTGCACTACACTTGTCCATCGTCTTTTAGAATACTGCTGCGCGGTGTGGGATCCTTACCAGATAGGACTAACGGAGTACATCGAAAAAGTTAAAAGAGAGGCAGCACGTTTTGTATTATCGCGAAATATGGGGGAGAGTGTCACAAAAATGCAGGATTTGGGATGGACATCATTAAAAGAAAGGCGTTTTTCTTTGCGAGGGAATCTTCTCACGAAATTCCAATCACCAACTTTCTACTCCTAATGCGAAAATAATTTTTCTTAAAAGACATCATAGTCGCCCTTGACTGTATAAAATATTTATTATTACTATTACAATTTCGGCGTTATGGCCATTTTCAAGTAACACTGCAAAAGTTAATTATAGCGTAATATAAAACTATCTGACGTGAGTACATGTCGTCAGATAGTTTTATATTCTGACAGAATGTAACTTTTGCAGTGTTACTTGAAAATGGCCATAAGCCCGAAATTGCAATAGTAATAATAAATATTTTATACAGTCAATGGCGACTATGATGTCTTTTAAGAAATATGAAACGTCCCCTTAGAACAATTTATACAAGACTGTGCTTAACCTGACACACAATAATTTTAGCGCAACGCAATCTGACTATCAAAAATCCCTGCAAAAGAATGGCCCTGAGTAACATTACACTATACCTTTCAGAAATCACTTACCTCACAAAAATCTTCGTTACTCGAACTACTGCAATACAGCGAGCGCCACTACTGCCAGCTAAATAAAAGATTCAAACTACGGAAGGCACTAACTACTGATAGGGATAGTTAGCAAATGAAAGATATAAATGGAGAACAAACAATGTATTTATCTTAATATTCATAATTGACATCCAGTATTACAAATTATCAAAACTCCGCCATCTCTCTCCCCACATCCACCACTGCTGGCGGCTCACCTCCAACTGCGCAACGCTACGCGCTGTTCACATCCAGCTATAGCAGTTCATGACAACAATGGCAGACAACAATGCAAACTAGCCACAGGCTGCACACAGCACAGCCAGTGATTTTCATACAGAGCGCTATGTAACGTTGCCAATAAGAAAACATAAACAGCAAACTTACATAAAGAAAACATAAACAGCCTACTTACATAGCCCCCATGCTCCCCACAAAAAATTTTACAAATTTTTTTGGCCAGTGGCCAATACAGATTTGAAAATTTTTTTCATAATTACAGTAAGAAAGATATCAAATGCACACACTGATTAATACAATGTTGGTCAAAAGCTAAAATTTTCTCACAGTCCATAAAGACAGTCCAGATTGTTCATCACAGTAAAATTTCAGTGTTTTTTTTTTTTTTTTTACAAAGTCCATTAGTAAAAGAAATTGCACACAGAAGTAGTGGATTTCCATGCAGTCTTGAAGATGTAGTGTTGTCCTTCCAACGGAAAGACACTGCTGATTCCTGACATGCAGACAGGTAATGGGCCACAACAGAGCAAACCCACAGCAGAGTCAGTCGAAGTTGATGAATATTGGTAGGTAGGTCATCATAGAGCAGACCCACTACAGTCCTGGTAGAGATTACGGTATTGGTGGGCCACCAGAGGTGCAGACCCACTGCAGTCCTTGTAGAAATAATGGTACTGGTGAGTCAGCAAAGGTGTAGACCCACTGTAGTCCTTGTAGAAATAATGGTATTGGTGGGTCATCAAAGATGCAGACCCACTGTAGTCCTTGTAGAGATGGCCAGCAGCCATCTGTTGCGACTGTGCAGGTGCACAATCACCATCGAAGAGTCTTGTGGAGAATATAGCAAGTCCATAAACCACCACTTGTGCACTCACAAAGTTTTTGGAATTGTCCTTAAGACCAGCAATGCTGTTATCCAGTCCCTTGCTGAATTAGTAACACACGTGCAAACACTAACGGTCCCAACTTCTCACATATTGTCCGCATACTATGACCAACAGAAACGTGTGATTGTGTCAATTACAATATTATAACATGAGAATACAATTACAAAGATACAAAATACACCATTAAAAACATAACATTACAGATAACATTTGTAGTACAGGCTTTACAACAGAATAGAAATAAACATATACATCAGTGTTACAGGAATTATGACATGAGTACATACATAAAATATCAGAATAACTTTCGAAACATCAACTTCACATATGAGCAACAAAACAGAATAAATAATGTCTCAACATATTTACAAAGTAAATAACATAGTATTAGAAAAATTCTACAACATAGCTCTCATCAGCTAAACACATAAAGACAGGAAAAACACAAATACACAAGGGTACACAAACATATAGAGGGATGACACAAAAGGAAAGGACAGGGTTTGTTTTACTGCAGTATTTTGCATGGAGATCTCCCTTTGTTCATTGTTCCCAAAAGTACTATCTAAGCCTGCTTTCTGTATTCTGTTCACATCCTCTTTCAAAATAGTTTTTCTCCACTGTACACTACCCTTTTTTTTTTGGCCAAACCATTGTCTTATAGCTTCTTAATGCATTTCGTCCAATTCATCATAGTTAATTTCTTATATAGTCTACCCCTCTTAAGCTAACTTAAATCTACTGAGCTCAGATGCTAAACTAAGGGACAAGGCAATGCAGCATCACATAAAGCAATTAATACAAACATCAATGACAAAAAATAGAAATGGCAAAGCAAGCAGCATAAATTACAACTAATATAAGGCACTGTGCAGGAAACAAGAAAAACTAGCTTAGAAGAGTAACACAAAGTCAAATTCAGTAACACGATGCCTGGCAAACAGCAGCAGCAAACATAAAAAATATAAAACTTATATCTATACATGACAAAGCTCAAGCAGAAAAAATATTACACTAAAATGGCCATGTCTAGTATCTATGTCACATCTTAACACTAGAGTGATGCATCACGAGAACTTACACTAGCAGATAAGTTACCAAATCGTAAAGAAATTATTTATACAATTCCTGTGAAGGGAAATGTCTATTTATGTGCCCTCATTTTCTTGGAAGTAAATCATAAATATCTTATTGACTAGATCTGTAGGCATAAAATAATTATATTAGTACATATATTAAATTTTATTTTAACCAATGCTGCAGTGCAGCTAGAAACTTGATATTAAACAAAATGTGTAAATAAATACATAAAGCAAGCCATATGGCATTTTTCTCAACTAGCAAGACAATAGCCGTGAAATGTTTCTCATCGTTTCATTAGGCATTTCAGTAAATATCATAAATTACGAGCTCCACAGTATGCTTTCAACAAGGAAATGTCAGTAGCGCGGACAATGGCCTCCCCTTTCTTTTTTTCTACCTGTGCTTCTGACGAGGCACTCACACTAATGGCTTGTTCTCCAGGCGTCTGACACACCTGGGTGCCCAAGACGCATTATGTGTAGGTGGTCACTTAACTTTCTTACGGAAATATTTACGACACCAGTTTCCGCTACAGTGACAGTCTCATATGAAAATTTCACAGGTCGAAAATTTACGTCACAAGTGTGTAGAAACAAAATCCTATGAATATAACAGTGTCCAAAAAAATTTTCGCCAGCATTGTGATACATTCACGCATTTACACACACATTTCATAACTCTTAAAGTACGATTCTCGGTTTCCAACATCCTTTTTCACAAGTCAAGAGTCCTTAACTTCTTTCATTATTCATATACATATAAACACGTAATCACATTCCTCATAAATGGTAGCATCATCTTATTGACATAAACATACCTCAACAGCATAATACACATCGTCGTCGTAAAAATAACACCATAACACCTCAGTCAAATCTCAAAAACGTCGTAGCTTTCTGCAATAATTTCAAAACCTAAAGAAAATTCTATGCTCATTTCAGTAGTGTCATCTACCTAAAACGTACTTTAAAAATCATGATCTCAGACCAAATACATCATTTAAAGCTCTCATTGTATCACAATGGTTCCGAAAAAATATGAACAGTGCAAAAAGTACAGACAAAATACAATTTCTTAAGTGTGAAGTAATCCAACTCTATAATTGCGTAAACATGTGTCACTGACGTAGTAAAAAGATGTTTGTATCTCTGTTAAATGATCAGATAGCTGTGTAATTTATGTGTTAGAGAAATATGGTACCGATGTGTTAAATTGTATAAGCAAATACCATATTAGCTAGGGCTCCTTGTGCTTGCCAAACACATGGTACACAAAGTAAGCATGTACCCCCCTGAGGTTTATTGTAATTATACCCTCAGGTGTTACAGATTACAGCAATGGAATGAAATGTATCATGGACAACTTTCTTTGTAATTCAAAAATCTTTAAAAATAAATATTTTAAGTACAAAATTAATCACTCAAATACGTGTCCTGTAGCGCTAAATGTGCGTCTTGCTGTAAGATAATCTCTGTGGAAGTGTCGTAGTTATTGTCCTCCGAAAGCTAAGTTCTGCAGAAGTCAATGTACTTACCTCATGATACACAAAAGTGAAATGCTTTGCGTATAGATAACTTAGTTATTACGCTTATTGCCGTGATGAGGAAAGTACTGTGCTGTAACGTATTGTTGTCCTACGGAAAAGGCTGTCTCCTTGTAGCAATAGCACAAAAGTTACTACTAAAACATGTTTTACTTTACAGAAGAATTCAGAAAAACCGTGCAGATATAAAACAGATACACCGCAAAAGCAACAATGTAAATTATGTCACACATTAGTAATGTCGTAATATAACTGTGTAGCTGTCAAAGAAACCAAATACTAAGTCATCTCTAATCTCACAGAAAATACTTTAAATCCCAGATGTATTTTCCAGTAAACCAAAATGTTGCATTAGAATCTCATTAGCAGTGCTGGTATATGTTCTAAGTATGTAAGCCGTATATTCGTTACGTAATCGTGCAACTAACAAGGAGGAATGTATAAATAACAACACTGTGTCGTCTGTTCGCAATAACAACGCATTCGCAATTACTTGTCTAAGTTACCTATGTTCTTGACTGGATAGTTAGTTAGCTTTAAAGCATAGTTGCATGTTAACAGTTTGTAAGTGTGACAAAGAGTACTAGTAACGTGAAGTGAAACGTTTTATGGCAAAGACAAAGTTAAAAAACAGATTATTTTTCAATAAACGGTTTTACATGTGAAATGTGGTGTAAACCTTTACTCTTCCTAGTACGCAGAGTTTCAACTTCAACGCAATTATCATGTGGTATACGTCGGTAAAGAATACAGGAATTTTGCTCAAGGTTAGCGTCAATGTTATTTTTCTCTGAGCCAGCCGGCGCACGTGTATGCCTGCGGTGCGAGTCATTGTCTGTCTCTTTGTTGCCGCGCGTCGTTACTGGGATTAGGAGGCCTAACTTCCACAAATTCGCCTTGCCGAGAGGGCCCAGCTCTGTTTAAGGCTCGCCAGTTCTGATGTAGTTCAGGTCTGTCGTTACGATCATATCGTCTGTCGTCATGTCGGTAGATTCCATAGTTTCTTTCTTGTCGGTCACGTGGTGGAGAATTTCTCCCTGAATCGTAACTACGCGCTGGACCATTGCATCTAAAGTTATTCTGTCTCCCTTGATAATAATTATTTTGGTTCCCATATTGTCTGTTTCTCTGATTGTCTCTGTGATAGTCATTACTGCGGAGAGGTGATCTTTCCTTGTAATTATTACTGCTCTGCCAATGGTTGTCATACGGGTGGTGTCTATTTTGGTCACGATTTGTGCGGTGAGAATAGCCTTGTCGTGTCCAGTTATCGTTTCTGTCGTCACGGAATTGTGACGGATGTGTCCTGTAGTGATTGTTTTCCTGTTTTCGCATCCCGTGACTGTCTGTGTTAATTTCTAATTCTTGTAACAGTCCCTGAAAAGCTTCAATGTCGTCTTTGCAACGTCCTGCTAAAATAATATGTCGTAAATGTTCAGGCAGTTTGATTAAGCAAATGCGGATGAGTTCTGAGGGGCTGTATGGGTTTGACAGGTATTGATTCTTGTGCAACATGTCTTCAAAATATTTCACAAGACTGGAAAATTCAGATTGTTCGAAGTGTTTCATCATTATGATGCTATGTTTTACTCGGTCTTGTGTAGCTTGAGACCAATATGCTGAGAGGAAGGCATTGTAAAATTCTCCTTCACTGTGGCAATCGTGAATGATCGATCACATTCTTACAGCTGGTTCATTCTCCAAGTAGCCACACATAAATTCTAATCTGTGCTCCAATGACCAGTTGGGAGGAAAACAATGAGAGAATTGATGGAGCCACGCTTGTGGATGAATGTCGTTGGCAGAATTCTTAAATGTTTTGAATTTACGTGTAGTAATGAACAGCTTATAGTCAAAATCATCGTGTCGGCGAGTAGCATATCGGTCATTGTTACGTCGTGTCGGCGGTTCCATCTCAAAATTCGGTGTACCTTGCCAATTTCTTTCATAATTACCGAAATACCCTGTGTTATTATTTTGTGGCTTTTGCGTATTTCTAAGTTCCTCTTCCCGTGTTGGAGCACGAGTGTCCTCTGAAATACGTAATTCTTGTATTACCTGTGTCAGCTGATCTTGTACTTCCCGGATTTCTCTTTGGTGTTGCGTATTAATTTGATTCTGATTTTGTTTGAATTTCCTAATTTGTTCGCACTCTTCTGTGTCATTAAAGACTACTGGTTTTGTGTCATTCAGATTATCATCTAGCTTCGTAGATAAATTATTTAGCTGATCTGAAAGTTCAACTACTTTCTCTGATAATGAACTAATTTCCCCCATGTGTATTTCTACTGTGTCCT
The DNA here is from genome assembly GCF_023864275.1 of Schistocerca cancellata. Taxonomy (NCBI): domain Eukaryota; kingdom Metazoa; phylum Arthropoda; class Insecta; order Orthoptera; family Acrididae; genus Schistocerca; species Schistocerca cancellata. The sequence goes on along the minus strand of NC_064626.1, from coordinate 1,135,829,489 downwards.
TTAAGTTTTCCTGAGTTTTTGCAAGTTGCGTAACCGAATCGGTAGATGCAACTGAGTCCATTTTAGCTTGCAAGGTCTCATGATTTTGAACAGTAGTCTGCGGTTCTGTTATGGCTGCTTCGTGATTCTGTAACGCATTCTCATGATGCGAAAAAATAGGTTGGAAATGCTCACAAATTTGTGTTTTTACGTCATTACAAACCTTTTGACATTTCGATTCGATGTTATGTAACTCAGTAGTTAAATCTTCACGTGTTTGTTCAAGTGTGGTGTCTAACGTTTGAAGATTTTGTTCCATTGTGTCTAACTTTTGAAGATTTTGTTCCATTGTGTCTAACTTCTGAAGATTTTGTTCCATTGTGTCTAACTTCTGAAGCTTTTGCTGTGTTTGTCTCTGATTTTGTTCCATTGTGTCTAACTTTTGAAGATTTTGTCCCATTTGTTTCTGATTTTGTTCAAGCGTTGTGTCTAACTTTTGTAGCCTTTGTCCCATTTGTTGCATTAACTGTAATAACAATGCACTGGTGTCTGAAACATGTTCCTCAGTGCTTTTCGGCAGTGAATTTGCACCGGCAACATTCACATTTTGACAAGCGGAAAATGTGTCTTGACTCATTTGAGAAAACGGTGAGGACGCAAAACCTGAATCTACAGTATTTGCAAAATTGTGTCCTATCATTTCGGATTCCTGAGGCGAGCTGTTGCCGACCGATCGATCGATAATGCTTCCCTGTTCACTACCTGTTTCACTGCCTACGCCATTGTTTGACGCCCGCTCCATTTCCCTATGCACAGTTATCAAATTACTACTTCGAATGTCTGTTAATTCTCTACCCAGTGGTGCTGATAAGCTACGCTCGTCGTCACTATTATTTCTCAGTTTACTTTGGAGCCGAGTGTTACGTTTTTCACACGCCATTATTGTCACAATACTTTACACGATAACACATAAAAGCACAATTTGAATAGCAAAAATAAGAGAACACATTAACATAGCACTGAAAATAATATGTAGTTAATTACAAGCGCAGCTGCGAAATACTTGGTGCAAATCTACATGCATGCCACAACTGTTTTACAGTACAACAATGAAAGACTGCAACTACAAAGGAGATTCTCTCTACAATTACGCGCTAGCAATAAACAAAAGCTACACTAAATACACAAACTACAAGAAAAAATCAGAAGATTCCAGTGAGGTATCCTAGGCTAAGGGTCGACATATGAAACGTCCCCTTAGAACATTTATACACGACTGTGCTGATAAACCTCTTACACTATTTGCTTTTCAAACAGCTGAGCAAAACTGAACGTACTCAAACATTCACTAAAGTGACACACAATATTTTTAGTGCAACGCAATCTGACTATCAAAAATCCCTGCAAAAGAATGGCCCTGAGTAACATTAAACTATACCTTTCAGAAATCACTTACCTCACAAAAATCTTCGTTACTCGAACTACTGCAATACAGCGAGCGCCACTACTGCCAGCTAAATAAAAGATTCAAACTACGGAAGGCACTAACTACTGATAGGGATAGTTAGCAAATGAAAGATATTAATGGAGAACAATCAATGTATTTACCTTAATATTCATAATTGACATCCAGTATTACAAATTATCAAAACTCCGCCATCTCTCTCCCCACATCCACCACTGCTGGCGGCTCACCTCCAACTGCGCAACGCTACGCGCTGTTCACATCCAGCTATAGCAGTTCATGACAACAATGGCAGACAACAATGCAAACTAGCCACAGGCTGCACACAGCACAGCCAGTGATTTTCATACAGAGCGCTACGTAACGTTGCCAATAAGAAAACATAAACAGCAAACTTACATAAAGAAAACATAAACAGCCTACTTACAAATATTATATGACTGTGAATCCCAACCATGAGAAGTTAATCGAAAATATTTTGTTGACACCGACCTACATAGGGAGGAACGATCACCACGATAAAATAAGGGAAATCTGACCTCGTAAGGGAAGATATAGATGTTTATTCTTTCCGCGTGCTACACGAGATTGGAATAATAGAGAATTGTGAAGGTGGTTCGATGAACCCTCTGCCAGGCACGTAAATGTGATTTGCAGAGGATCCATGTAGCTGTAGATGTAGATGTACCGACATCTGAACTGGGCACGTATCTTCGTGGTTTTCTAGCCGCGAACAGACTATAAATATCGATATAGTTGACAGGTAGTTGTTGAATTGGAGTTACCAGAGGTGAAGAGCATCTGTTTGTACGTGTTAAAAATGGTTGCTGAAGTGTGAAACGAATCTGGGCCCCAAGGATGTAGCGTGGTATTAGGGAGACTGGGGTTCGACCTGGGGATTGTGCAGACATGGCACTCAATATTTTTATTAACACTTTATTTGCCAAGCCATTTGCAGAAGACCAGTTTAACAAGATGGAAAACGCTATTGTAAAGCCGACGATACTTTGTTCCCCAAATGAACCTGAATAACGCAAAATATCTTCTTAAAATTACATCAATAATTAATACAAACTGTTCAGTATGGCCCCACAAAGACAATCCAAATATGACGTAACACTTTGCCTTCGGCCTTGAATAATTATGACAATTTTCAGTTAACATGTCAGTAAATGATCACTTACCTGTAACAAAAAACTGACTAAAACCAGAACACCCGCGGGCGGGTGATTTATTTTTTTCATGAAGATGCATTCCTTTTTATGAAGAATTAGTGTACATAGCTATTTCTTGAAAACAGCATTTGGTAAGTGTCCACCACGCTGAACAACACACGCACGTAATCTTCCAGGAAGAGCCAATATAGCTCGCCGCAACATGTCGTTTCGAACCTCCTGGCCGCCCGGGATTAGCCGAGCGGCCTATGGCGCTGCAGTCATTGACTGTGCGGCTGGTCCCGGCGGAGGTTCGAGTCCTCCCTCGGGCATGGGTGTGAGTGTTCGTCCTTCGGATAATCTAGGTTAAGTAGTGTGTAAGCTTAGGGACTGGCGACCTTAGCAGTTAAGTCCCATAAGATTTCACACACATTTGAACATTTTTTCGAACTTCCTGGATGCACTAACGAATGCGATCTTTCTGCTCATAAACATTCTATTTAAAATAGCCTCACAAAAAATAATCAGGTGCAGTCAGGTCGGGTGAAAGAGCAGGCAAATTAATGTCCGCAAAACGAGGAATGACCCTGACTGGAACCAATTCATTCAGGACTCCCAATGAAACACATTCGGTATGGGCCGTTTTTCCATCGAACTGGAACAATAGATGACGATGGGCATTGATTTCTTGACGCGGAAATGTTTGCAGCATGGCTGTGTATCGCTCAGAATTTGCTGTCACAATGTGGCCTTCGTTTTCAAAAAAGTACGGACAGATGGCGCACCATACTGTCACTTTTTCACTATGCGTAGAGATTCTGAGCCATTAACAAGCCTCTACTTGGAAATGGTTGCAAACGTGAGAGTTAAAAGCTGTGTGTGTGAAATCCTATGGGACTTAACTGCTAAGGTCAT